>NC_133769.1:335361674-335456331 GCF_003597395.2 Chelonoidis abingdonii
GCTCCTGAAATCGATGGTAGCCTTGGACCATGGACATAAGCAATCGATTTTTTGATCGCACTGTGGACGCGCAAAACCGATTTTATAACATCGGTTTTGTAACATCGGTTTAAACTACTTCGAAATAATCGTGCAGTGTAGACGTACCCCTAGTCTCAGTGATTAACCAGGAAGGGGAGTGTGACAGTTGCAGTCTATATATGCAGTAAATATAATGTAACTGAAATATGCTTCATACAAAAGGTCTCTTCTAAGGTATCATTACAAAGCTTACAATGTACTGAGTGTGATCATCCTATTTGTATAAATGTACCACTCTTGTATCTGAAACTAGAAATATAACTGAGGGCCTATTGTAATTATGCAAAGTGTGGGCCATTAATGGTGGTTTGAAATCTTGACTCCCATTAACCAGGACAATTGTCTGCAGATGGGTGTGTTTTACCTGTAAATCTTCCTGTATACCTGTGTGCTGGCAAGTGGGCAATGAAGTCTTGCAGTGACATGTGATCATATCACCTGAAGTGGAATCCATCTTTAACCTGTTTTTTTTCCATTGAGAAGGGGGTGGGGGTGGAAACCCAGAGAGGGACAAAGGATTCCCGCCTTATGCAAAAGATATATAAAGGGGTGGAACAGAACAAAGAGGAGCCATCATGAAGAATCCCCTAGCTACCCTC
Source organism: Chelonoidis abingdonii (assembly GCF_003597395.2). Lineage (NCBI taxonomy): Eukaryota > Metazoa > Chordata > Testudines > Testudinidae > Chelonoidis > Chelonoidis abingdonii. Next base: position 335,362,355 of record NC_133769.1, read on the forward strand.
TTAGCTGGAAGAAGAACTGTACCAGGGGAAAATTGTGCCCAGGCCTGGAAGGTGTCCAGTCTGAGGAAAAGACTTACTGAAGCATCTCTGAAGGTGAGATTATCTGTATTCAGTTTGATTAGACATAGATTTGTGCATTTTATTTTATTTTGCTTGGTGACTTACTTTGTTCTGTTACTACTTGGAACTACTTAAATCCTACTTTCTGTAGTTAATAAAAATCACTTTTTACATATTAACTCAGTATGTATTAATACCTGGGGGAGCAAACAACTGTGCGTATCTCTCTGTTAGTGTTATAGAGGGCGAACAACCAATATTGGCGAACAACCAATATTGCAAACTTTAAATTATGCATGTTGTCCCATCAGCAACAGAAATACTTGTGTACTTAAAGAACCTGCATGGATTTGCAGGATTAAGGCTAAATTTGAACTATTCATTACAAAAATCATGAAGTGCTTTGAAATCTACTGATGTCAAGTACTACATAAGAGGTAGGTAGTGTGTGATTCTACTTAAATTTGACTAGATGACAAGCTTTCTAATTTTTATTAAAACTTCCCAGAAGAAAAAAAAATTCAGAACTTCCCCCAGTGAGGAAAAGGAAGCCTGGAATACAGAGGCAAAAGCTCTGATAGTAAGAGGAAGCTCTCTATTCAGAATGTCAAGAATTCCTCAACATACCTCAGTTAAGTAAGGCCAAAACTGAATTTCAAATACTTTAAAATGTAAACATGTATTTGTAACGTAAATGGGCATGTTAGTGACTAGGAAAAAAAATCTGCTTTAACTGTCAAAGTCTGATCTTGCAGACACTTACATACACAAACTTTCCACATGAAGTTCAATGGCAGTATTTATATGCATAAAATAAATTAAGTGCATAAGTGTCTTTGGGATCATGCCATAACTTAACTTTTAAACTTGAGCACAGATCTATAAAAAAAAGGAAGGGCAAAAAACCTGAAATAAATGTGTTAGTCTCTAAGGCAGTGGTCCCCAATGTGGTGCCTATGGGTGCCATGCGTCCGCCAGGGCATTTATGTGCACCCGCCTAGTGTCCAGCAGGGGACCTGCTGGGGACAGAGAACTCAGGCTGCGGGCGCAGTGTTCTCTGTTCCCAGCAGGTGCGGGGCTTGCCTAGTTCCCAGCAGAGGAGAGAAGCTGTGGCCCCACGCCTGCCAAGGCCAGAGAACTCGGGGGCTGCAGGCACTGGTGTTCTTGGTCCCCAGAAGGTGCAGGGCCCGCCTAGTGCCCAGCAGAGAAGAGAATCTGGGGCCCCGTGCCTGCCAGGGACAGATACTCCAGGGCTGCGGGCACCGGTGTTCTCTGTCCTAGTGGTTTTTCTCTGGCTTCTCTCTGGATTCATATATTATGCAATATTAAATATGTTTTTTGTATTATTTAATGTACAAATACAAATTAAGCCTTGAAAAATTGTTGGCACTCGCCACACTCTTCTGAAAACATGAATGTGCTACTGGTCACAAAAAGGTTGGGGACCACTGCTCTAAGGTGCCACAAGTACTCCTGCTCTTTTTGTCAATACAGACTAACACGACTGCTACTCTGAAACCTGAAGTTAGGAATTAACAATATTTAGTAACAAAGCAGACCAAACAGTAGATGGTGCTATAGCTGCATGTCTTATGAAATCAAGTATTCAAATACTCTTTTACTTAAAAGTCTTTATACAGATTTTTTTTTAAAAAAAAATCTGTATAATGCTAGTGCCAGGAGAGTCTAATCAGCCTATAATCTCCGGTACCAATCCTGCAAACATTTACACATGCCTTTAAATCAAAGGGACTATTGCTTGGCATTAAGTACACCTTTACCTCAATATAATGCTGACCTTGGAAGCCAAAAATTCTTACTGTGTTATAGGTTTTATTGAACTTGCTTTGATCCACCGGAGTGCGCAGCCCCGCCCCGGGAGCACTGCTTTACCACGTTATGTCCGAATTTGTGTTATATCGGGTCACATTATATTAAGGTAGAGGTGTACATGAATAAGTGTCTGCAGACCCTGCCTAAACAGACAATAAATTGAGAGAGCCAATTTCTCCCATTCATCAGGAGGCTTCAAAAGAGTGTTTCTTTGGACAATGAGGCTATATTATGTTGAGGCCTCTGGTTAATTAGAGTGAGATTTCAAAATCTACTTCCAATGAAAGTTGAGGATTTAATGTACTACTTTAAAAAGCAAAGCAATTATGCATATTTGTCCCATCAATACAGGATTTTTTAAATCTAAACAGTGATAATACAATTTCTTGTCATTTGGTAAATTGCAACAAATACTGTATTTATTTCAGTGCCATTGTTTGCACTTCTAAATGAAAAGCCTCAAAAAGATCATCCCATGGTACAATTATTTTATTTCTAGACTTGCCAAGAACTAGAGCTTTCCCTGGCTGGCTAGATATCAAGCCTGCCTTGTTTAGGACAAATCTCCAGCATGTTTGCGTGACTTCCAGAGTTGAACTTCTAAAACTAATATCAGGTTGCCTTAATGAAGACACAGAGAAAATTATAGTTATTTACTCATAACATTTTAACTAGAAAGTGGAGTACGAATAACAGGTTTTGCCTGACCTGCTTGTACAGGTTGGGATACTGAAGAGGTGAACAATATATAAATCACACTTTCACCTTGGCAAGATTTAACATTTCACTGGTATCATTGAGGTATGCACTGGAATAAAGCTGAAGCCAGTTTAAAACAGCCTATGTAGTTTGTAAATAAAGAGGGAAGACTTAGCAGCTCCAATGGTTTTTGTGGACATTACTGTATAAATAAGCGAATTCTTGTACAAGTGTAAGAAAGGCTATTTGCACAATGGAAGGAATTGTCAGCTCTGAAATTAATTTGCATTTAACATCTCAGTATTTAATATAATTAGTTGGAGGCTTCCACCACTTCTCTTTTAAAGCAGAAGATTTTGAAAAATCATTTTTTTAGTTGTAATTTGGTTTTAGCTCTGCTAGCATTTCAAGTTCTGTCCACGGAAATGAGTAACTTTTGGTATTGGGTGGTATCTGAATAGTTGCACAAGAGAGTTTATGACCCCTGGAGTTACTGCTCAATTCTGTTCGCTCTACTGGTTGTCGCACCGAACATTTGCAATTCCCCACAGCTCTTCCAGAGGAAGAAGTCATTTAATAACACCCACCAGTGTTCATGCCGTGGACAATTCCGACCGTAAGGCCCCAATCCTGCAAACCCTTGCGCATCACTGTCATCCACCCGCACCGACGCTTTCCGGCCTAAGGTGTAAGTGAGAAGGTGACTCTGACAAGCGACGACCAGGGGAGGGAGAGCCCGCCCGGGGAAGCGCATGGTAATAACAGAGGGATGACGCTGACACGTCCCCGCCCCCCGGCTAACTCGCTTCACGCCTACCCCCGTCCTGGCGCCAGCTCACACGCTAGGCTCGGCCGCCGCTTCCCCCGCGGCAGCTGCTGACGTTCCAGGCGGCTCCCGTACAGCGCCGAGCCCAGGGCGCCAGGCCGGGCGCTACCCGCGGGCAGGGTCAGAGGCGCCGGGCTAGGCAGCAAGGAAGCAAGCGGGGAGGGAAGCCCCTCAGTGAGGGCGGGGGGTAGGGGGGGTTGGGATCCACCGGGTCTCCCGCCACTTACCTGAGCCGCGCCCGGGCGGAGACGCCGAAGAACCGGCCCGGTGAACGGGCAGCAACGCAGTCCCCGCCTGGCCTCCCTGCGGCTCCCCGAGACGCGGCCAAGAGCCAGCGGCGGGATGAGGCCGCGGCGGCTCGCAGGAGACTAGTGGTGCTTGGAGCAGCCATGGCAGGGGCGGGCAGCAACGAAACATAACCGACCCCGCCCACTGTGAGTAAAGTCCACCCGCTTATACAACCGGCACAAGCTACGGCTATTCCGCAAGGCACTTACGTCTTCTGCGGGGTGTAGTCCTCTCTCCAGTGGCAAGTGACTACTGACGGTTGGTACGCAAAATGCGCAGAGCATTCTCCTCCTTCTGTGCGGGGAATACGCTATGTCTGTAGAGCCGTCTTCTAGTCTACAGCTGAGGTTACGCAAATTGCGTAGTGTGTCCTTACTTGAAGCTGTGGAGAGTGTTAGGCGGTATCCCAGGTCCCAGGCGCCCTACCTGCTGCTGCGGCCCCCTCTCCAACCGCGCCCTAAGCTTCCTACCTACTGCCTGAACTCCCCTGTCCGCTACTGCAGCCTCTGTGCTCCAGTCACCTCTCTGGCTGCCCCCACACACAGCCCTCCAATGCCCCTACCTACTGTTGCAGCCCCCACCGCTTCTCTCTGGGCACTGCACAGTATCTCTCTAAGCCCCAGCTCTCAGGAGCTGGCTTCTCAGTCCCTTGGCCCCAGATCCCCTGTCACTGGGTTTGCAGAGGTTGACAGTCCTCTTTACTCCCCATTCTTCCGGGGGTGACTGGTTCACCCATTGCCCTATTTCCAGTAGGCAGCAGGACCCTCACCATCCCCTGAATCTAACAGGTCAGCTGCCCTTTCCCTCCTGGGGCCAGATCCTAGCAAACTGACCTCAGCTCTGTTCCTGTCTTTTATAGGAAGGGCACCAGGCAAGCCCCAGCCTCTGGAGGCCAGTCTTCTGTACCCAGTCTGATAAAACTTTTCCCACCATTGTGTAATCTTATGGCAAGGGCTCACAGAACCCCAGTTGAGAACCCCAGTTAAACATAGTTCTTTATTTTTGCTTGTGAGGAAACTTTTAGTCTTGGAAGAAAATGCTGTGGTGTTGTTTATCTCTTGCAGTTTCTATAGGAGATCTGTGGCAAGCATCACGGGAACTTGCTGTCTGTCTTAATATCTCCAGCTAGAGTCAATTATTGATGCAGAGTTGTTCCATGGGCTTTGATGTTGGAACTGAAATACCTGGAAAAGGAGATTGCCTGTATGCCATTTGTGACCACTTCTATTCCAGGATTGGCATATATTTGTGAATAAAACAAATTACACTAAGAATATTCTCAGACTCTTTCTCCTCCCGAGTGGAAATCAACCAGCAAAACCTCTGAGATCTGATTCCACTCAGCAAAGGAATGACAATACATGCCATATGAACAGTGATAATAACAGAATGTTAAAAGTGAACGCTGAAAAGTAGTTCCTTGCAGAGGCGGCTCTAGACATTTCGCTGCCCCAAGCACGGCGGCATGCCGCAGGGGGCGCTCTGCCGGTCGCTGGTCCTGCGGCTCCGGTGGACCTCCCGCAGGCATGCCTGCGGAGGGTCCGCTGGTCCCACGGCTTCAGTGGTCCTCCCGCGGCTCCACCGCTTGGTGTGCTGGGGCCTGGAGCCACCCCTGGTTCCTTGTATGGTTCTCTAATCTAGGGCAGTGTTTTTCAACCTTTTTGATACCTGCGACCAGCTTGCTGCCTTCCTAAACTGTGTCAGGAAGATCTCAGGGACTGGTGCTGGTCCATGGACTGATCATTGAAAAATAGTGATCTGGGAAGCAGCAAGTCAGTATTAGTCTAACTGAGCTGATTCTCATTAAATATGTGCATAAGATGTTTAGAAAAAGTGCTGTGCGTTAGTGACTTCCCCTACCATGCAAGAGATTTGCATCTCCACCAGGGGGCATAGCAACCAAGACAGGGATATGCCTTGCTTATAACATCCCTAAACAGTATTTTACATTTCAGAGGTAGTGTATGGAGTAAAAATTTTCAAGAAATAGAAAATGAAAGACTTATAATGGTTAAATAGTATATTTTTTCATATGAGAACTGTGGGTGGAGAGAACTGGCAAGAAAATCTCCTTCAAGGAATACAGCCTGCATGTAGTGGAAATGTCACTTTGGGATATTCCAACACATCGCAATTAATATAGCTGTGCTTTTGTCAGAAGCTACTACTTGTAATTTAAAAAACCCAGCACTTTTATGGTTATTTATTAATGAATAAAGTCACAAATGCTATCATTACATAACCCAATATTTGTATATTTTTAGAAATAGAGCTCATTTATGAAGCACTCAGGTGTCTGAAGAGCCGTTCAAAACAATACACCCATAACTACCTAACTGTGGATACTCTAATAAAAATTTATAAAACCAACTGTAGGGTCAGCACTAAGTACACAGACACTTGCGACACTGTACAGACTTGCAGTTTATAGGTCAGCTAGGCTGTCCCATCAGCGATGTAATTGGAACAGGAGGTAACTTGGGGTTGACTCCTTCCCTCTGCTATCTTGGGATCATGCAAACTGTATCAGCATATTAAATGGTGGTGCTTGCAGTGCTGCTAACTCTTGCAACATCTGGTATGTGTTTTCTTAGAGCTCCAGCTCTTGAAGTCTGGGATCATGTGAGAACTTTAACTGTTTAAAGAAAAGTAGATTTCTAGGTCTAATAGCTGTGGGTAAAGAAGCTTGCAAATGTGAACTATACAGGCTCAAACCAGAAGCCAAGTAAAGAGAACTCAAAAGTCTGTTTTTAAAATGTAATGATTTTTTTAAGCCAGTCTCATGACTTTCTGGGGTCTGACTCACAATTTTTGAACTCTTGGGGTTGGCAATACTGTATTTGGCTCTTGACTTTACCCAAACCCCCTCCATTTAGGGCAAGATTAAGAACAGCTGAGGGGTATGCCCCTTGCCATACAAGCTGGGCTGTCTGAGCCCTCTACTGGAAACTCAGACTGAGAACTGCATCTTGGCATTTGAAGCACATTTGTTCTTGTGGCACTGCACTTCCTTTACCTCACTGGGTCCAGCATTTCCTCCTTTAGCAGTGGGAGGGCCTGGAGTCAATCAGTCCCACTCCAGAGATTTTTTTTTATTTCTCACTTGTGTTTATTTTTCAATATTTACAAGATGGGCCTCAGGGTAGGCTCAAGCAGTACTCTTCAGCCAAACAAAAGAAACAAATGCATAACACAAAAGGGGAATACTTCTCCCTGCCCCTTCTCTGTGGTGTTGCTTTGTTATGCTGGCTTCTGGATGCCAGTCCTTCCCCAATCAGTGAGCTTCGTAGCTTCCTCTATATGGAGAAGAGAAGCCTTTTTTCCCTGCTGCCACTTATCTTTCATTTCTCCTCCCTGTTGGGGGGTGGGGGGAGGTGGGAGTTTAAAGGTCACAGGCAGCCCTTAATTGGACTCAGTTACACCTAGCTGACCAAAGGTAACCTCTTTTCAGTTAATAGGAAAAGGGCCTTCACCATTCCCGGGCTGATATACTTGACTTCCACAACTCTTATAGTGGTCTGGTCTGACTTTGTCACATTTTATATTTCTCTCTAGCATTTATGTGTGATGTTGATCTATGCCAAGCTGACACTGTGAGGGCCCAATCTCTGCAGCATGTCTCATCCTGCTGGAGTGTTTCAGCAGCTGCTTCTAATATTTCTCAACTACTTGGCAATCCCCCAGACAGTGGTAAAACACTGCTTTAAATTTATTGCATTTGCTTTGTCACAGTTCTCATGTAGAGGTAGAGAAATGCTTTTGTAAATGTCTGTTAGTCTATAAGGTGCCACAGGACTCTTTGTCGTAAATATCTGTGACACCCTGGGTATTCTTTGCACCATTTGTTGGCACCATTTTGATTTTAAAAAGCCATAGCAGTATTACTGCAACCCCAAGACTGCTAAGGCAGCAATCTGTTTTATTACTTTATTCTTCTGATTTTGCTCCTCTGTACAGAGAAGCAGTGGTAGCAAAATCATGCAGTATTCTAGTCTTAAAACTAGCCAAATTCTATTTCAAACTTGTATAGCTCTATTTAAGTCAATGGAACCCTGCCATGTAATTAACAGAAAACTTGGCCTAATATCCGTACACTCTGTACGTATAAAAGAAACAACTGAACTTATGTCAAATTCCTATATATTTGAGTGTAGTATATTGTTTAGTGGCTTGTGTAGTCAGAAAACTGTATTATAGGGACTTGCAGTGAAATCCTGGCCCCACTGAAATCAATGGCAATACTCCCATTGACTTCCTGAGGCCAGGATTTCACATAGGGTGTCTGTGAATGTAAGAACAGCCATACTGAGTCAGACCAAAGGTCCATCTAGCCCAATATCCTGTCTTCTGACAATGGCCAATGTCAGGTGCCCCAGAGGGAATGAACAGAACAAGTAATCATCAAGCAATCTTTCTGTGGCAAACACAGGCTAGGGAAACCATCCCTGCCCATCCTGGCTAGTAGCCATTTATGGACCTATCCTCCATGAATTTATCTAGCTCTTTTTTGAACCCTGTTGTAGTCTTGGCCTTCACAACATCCTCTGGCATGGAGTTCCACAGGTTGACTGTGCCTTGTGTGAAGAAATACTTCCTTTTGTTTTAAACCTGCAGCCTATTAATTTCATTTGGTGACCCCTAGTTCTTGTGTTATGAGACAGAGTAAATAACACTTCCTTATTTACTTTCTCCACACCAGTCATGATTTTATAGACCTCTATCATATCCCCCTTTAGTGTCTTCTTTTCCCAAGCTAAATGTTCAGTCTTATTAATCTCTTCCTCTATGGAAGCTGTCCTGCCCCTAATCATTTTTATTGCCTTTTCTGAACCTTTTTCATTCAATATATCTTTTTGAGTGGGCAACTGCTCTGCCACAGATTCAAGATGTGGTGTGAACCATGGTCTGATACAGAGACATTATTGTATTTTCTGTCTTATTATCTAGGTCCTTTTCATATGATTCCCAGGCATTTTGAGGTTTTTTGCATTGCTGCTTCACCATTGAGTGCGGATGTTTTTCATTGGGAACGTCCCAGTGCTCCAGAGATCTCTTTCTTGAAGTACAGCTAATTTGCCCATCATTTATTATGTATGTTGGGTTATGTTTCCGTGTGCTTCTTGCATTTATCGCATTGAATTTATCTGCCATTTTGTTGCCTGTCACCAGTTTTGTGGGAAACTTGTAGGTACTTAGACGCTTCTTATGTAGTAGAGTGGTATTCGTTATAGGGGATGGGGATCCTTACTTGTCAGTTATGCAATGCAGAGTTAAGGTATTTCCAGAATCAGATCCAAGTGATTTTTGTTGTCGGCAGTATTTCTATACCTTTCTCTCCCATTTCACTTGGTACTGTTTATTTGTTGTTGGGTGCGTAGACCTATGTATCTGTTTATGGCGTGGTTGGATGGTTGAATTAGTGGATAGATCCTACTGAATTGCAGATGATTATCAAAAATGGCAGCCGAGTTGCAAACAACATGGAAATTTCCGGAAAGTAATAATGACCTTATTATATGCAGGTCAATAAAGTGTATTATTATTTTTCTGCTGTTGGCGCTGGTCCCAGGGCTCACGGGATTGGGGCTGACATGGGAGCACAGGGTGAGACAGGGCTCCCACTGTCGGCACCTGAGGCTGACACTTGCCACCTGGGGCTGAGATGGCAGCCCCTGCTGTTGGCCGCTGAGGATGAGGCAGGGGCTCTGGCTGACAGCGAGGAAACGCAACAGCTCCGCTGTTGGACAGATGATGTGGCTTGCCTCGGGGTGCCAGCAGGGTTTCTGTCTCGCCCTGGGGCATCAGGGCTCCTGTTGTCAGCTGCCGCAGGTGGGGACTCTTTGCGATGCCGGTCTGGCGGACCAACTGAGAGTGCCAATCAGGACAAATCGCTTAAACAGGGCATTTACAGCCCTAGGCTGGGGTTTTTCCACCTCTAAGGCAGCCAATCAGCGGACAAAGAGGACTTGGTTTCACCCACTGGCTAACCATAAATCACACGAGCAATTTCCTTAGACATCCAGTCTCCCAGTATCACCACCAGTCTCACTCGTCCTGGGGATGAATGGTTATGAAAACCAACACCCCAATAAAAGAAAATGGTTCTCTCGATCCAAAGAATCAAGCCCCAGACCCAGGTCATATATAAATCAGATCTTACCCACAAAATCACGCTGTTGCCAATCCTTTAGAATCTAAAATCTAAGGTTTATTCATAAAAGGAAAAGATAGGATGAGAGCTAGAATTGGTTAAATTGGAATCAATTACATACTAGTAATGGCAAAGTTCTTAGTGCAGGCTTGTAGCAGTAATAGATAAACTGCAGGTTCAAATCAAGTCTCTGAAGTACATCCCCCACTGGGATGGGTCATCAGTCCTTTGTCAGAGCTTCAGTTTGTAGCAAAGTTCCTCCAGAGGTAAGAAGCAGGATTGAAGACAAAATGGAGATGAGGTATCAGCCTTATATAGGCTTGTCCAGGTGTAAGAACCTCTTTGTTTTTACTGTGGAAAATTACAGCAAAATGGAGTCTGGAGTCACATGGGCAAGTCCCTGCATACTTTGCTAAGTTACAAGACGTATTTGCCTTCTCTCAATGGGTCAGTTGTGTAGCTGATGGTCCTTAATGGGCCATCAAGCAGGCTAGGCAGAGCTAACACCAACTTATCTGGGGTGTCACCCAGAAGCACGGCACAAATTTGAAATACAGACAGTATAGAGCCAATACTCATAACTTCAACTAAAAAAATGACACGTACATACAGAGAGCATAATTATAACCAGCAGCCCATAACCTGGTCTTAGACACCTTATATGACCTCCTTTACATAAGATTTGGTGCTACTACAGGACCTTGGTTGCAACCATGTTCTATATGGTCCCAGATAATATCAATAACATCACAGTCTCCCATTATCAAAATTGCAGTGGAAACCTAGTATTGTGAAAAGTTAAGTAGGGCATTAATAGTGGATTAGTTTCATTCCATATCTTTTTGCTGCGTTACTGGGCTGGCAAAATCTTCATCTTCATTTCTCTAGGACATTTGCAACCTGTCTGTCTCTTTTACTTGTCTCTGTAGAGATCAACAGGAGTATTTGCACCAGGCCAAAGGCTTGATCATAACTAGATTAAAGCAGTGAATTTCAAGCAAAGGCGATCCATGGTGGGGAAGGCATCGAGGGTCAAGTGACCCCCCAGACTGGCCTACTTGGGTTGGGGAGAGAGAGGGGCTCTGTCCTTCTGTCTCCAGGCATGCTCTGCCTCTCCCCTGGCAGCGGGGGGTGGAGGGAAAGCAGGACGGAGCCACTTCTGCCTGAGGGAGCTCTGCCTCCCAACCAGGCTCTCTCAAGCGGAAGTCGCTTCATCCCACTCCCCTCCTGGCTGCCAGGGAGAGCAGCCAAACATGCTGGGGAGGAAGTGTAGGGAGAGACGGACAGAACCCCTCTCCCACCCCTATAGGTAACATGGGTGGGGAGAGCGCTGCAGTCCTGAGTGCAGGGCAAGAGCGGTCACTGGGCAGAGGAGAGTGGGGTGATCACATGTCCTTCTCTTTAGCTTGTGTGTCCTGTCCCCTTCCTTCCCCCTTCCGCCCCCATATGGGGAGGCACCAGCTGTCTGTTGTGGCCTATAGAGCAGGGGTTCTCAACCTTTTTCTTGCTGGGCCCAGCTGGGGTAGGAAGGGAACTCGGGGCTCTGGGCCAGGGGAAGCCTTGGGCGTAGGCATAGTTTTACTTCTATCTGGGGGAAAGGACTGGCGGGGCATGAGCCAGCTCTGTACAGCAGGGTTCAGGGAGGCAGCGCCACCTCCACCCCCTACCCTACTCAGGAGGCCACCCAGCCTTTCTGGGCTGTGGAGGGACGCAACCAGAAAATAGAACTCAAAGGGGAGACTCAGTTCAAAAAGTTTGAAAACCGTGCTTAGGGTGCAGGGAGGGGGTAGCGAGGGGCTGTGTGAAGTGAGGGGAGTAGCTCAGGGTGCAGGGGGAGGGGTAGCTAGGGACTGTGTGCAAACGGAAGTAGCTCAGGGTGCAGGCAGCAGGTAGCTATGGGCTGTGTGCAGGCAGGGGAGTCACTCAGGGTGCAGGGAGGGAGTAGCTAGGGCCTGTGTGCAGGCAGGGGAGTCTCAGAGGCAGGGAGGAAGTAGGTAGGGGCTGTGTGCAGGCAAGGGAGTCACTCAGGGTGCAAGGAGGGAGTAGCTAGGGGCTGTGTGCAGGCAGGGGAGTCACTCAGGGTGCAAGGAGGGAGTAGCTAGGGGCTGTGTGCAGGCAGGGGAGTCACTCAGGGTGCAGGGAGGGAGTAGCTAGGGGCTGTGTATGGGTGGGGCCAGCTCCAGTGGGTGGGGGCTCTGGGGCTCCCAGCTTCAGCCCCCCCCCCCCCCACTGGTGGGGAGGTTTGCTGGTTTCAACCCTGGGGTTTAGGGGGGCACGAGTTTCAGCCCTGTGCTGCCCCCAGGCTTGGGGAGGGGCTCTGGCTTCAGCCCCGCGCCAGTTTCAGCTTCAGCACTGGGGCTTGGGGCACTGGGTTTCAGCCGCGGGGCTCCATGGCCTCCCTGAAAGGGCTCTCAGAACCGCAGTTGAGAACCGCTGCTGTAGAGCACTTGCTGGTGGTCTGTGGAGAGCTGGCTAGTTCACCTGCTGCTAGATCTCTTCCCTTGTCTTCAATTGTTAAATCATAAAGACAGAAGAAGAACTATAATATCTGTATGCTCCAAATGAACAATACTGGTATCTGAGAGATTGGAATGCTATGGGCAGTAAATGTGGACAGCAAACACTACTTCAAACTAACATAAGATCATGTTGTCAGTTTCTCTTCCTACGTGTTTAAAGGCAGCAGTACAACTAACTTCAGGGTGTGATAACAAGTGAAGTGTAGTTACAGACTGCACACTGGATTATCTTGCTGTGTGTTTTCTACAAGTATCCTAGCCATTGCTTGTCCCCTCCAAATGTTTGCTTACTATAAATTGCCCTCAGATCCTCAGTACATAATACTTCAGTGTGTGTTAGTTCCTGAGTGGGCATAAGTGAGCCTAACCCTAATGAAATCAATGGAGCTCTGCTGACTTACATCACCTGAGGGTCAAGCATTAAGAACTCCTCTTCTTGGGAACTAAAGTAGAGGTTTATCTTCTGCCCTTTACCATAAGGGACAGATATTGGTGAGGGATAAAATAGTAGGCATGTCACTACCCATCTAATCTTATCTTTCTTCTGAAGCGAGTAAAACTATGCTTGTGACAAGGTCAACATCATCCTTTCATCACATCCTTTCATAAATTGGTCCAATTTAGTTAAATTGGTACAAACCCATGTGTGTAGAAAAGGCCAAAGTCTTTGATGCTGCAAACGCTTAAGCAGGTGAACAACTTTACTCACATGACCGGCTTCATTGTGTGAAAAACCAGATGACCTGGACAATCACTTTGATTGAGAGATATTATCATACAGTGGTTGATGCAAATATTAAAACAAGGCTTGCTTTAATTTTCAGGATTTTATGTTTTAATTAGATGGTACAACAGAAGATGGGAATACTCATGAGTAAAGTTACTCACATGCATCATTGTTTGTGGGATCAGGGCCTAAAGTCAGCCTTTCTGCTATGTAGGAAGCAGGGCTTTGTGGGGCTAATGGTTGGGAATCCTGGGTTCTGTTCCCAGATCTTCCATTGGCTCATTGGAACTCTGAGTGCTTAAATTTGATCAGAGATGTTATTTTAATGACATATTGTTTACCATAGATTAAGTATACTCTTAATATTGTATTACATTAATCTTATTTGCACAAAGAGAACCTATTCTTTAGATAGGGATAAGAAAAATAAACTAAGATTTGTTATAATTACATTGCCCAGCAGGTTCTCTGAGTCATCAATACAGTATATACAAAGCTTCAGTGTGTAACTGCATACAGGAATTCAAAGATTGCTTGAATACTGGCTAAATAGCTTGAATTCAAACTTAACCTGTAAGAACTAGGCTGCCAGTCCTACAACCATAATTCACTTTTGCAATATTTAGTTATTGAATAAATCTGATTGAAACTAAAGGGACTACTGGTGTGATTTAAGGGTATGCAGGATTGGACTCTCAGAGTATTGTATTTGTATGGCATTAGTGCCTAGAGGCCCATCAAGATTGGCTTGTGCTCGGTGCTGTACAAACAGCTTCTGGCTAGCTAGTAGTTTTGTGACTGTGCTGGATAAGTTTAGATCCAAGTTTGCAGGTCCCGGATGATTTTGTTAACAGGAAAATGGAGTAAAATGTTATCAAAATTAAAGTCTTATTTAGAGACTGACAAATTGCCTGGTACATCATAACACCTGGAACAGAGGCTGGTCCTCTTTGCTTAGGGTCACTCCCTGTGCTCTTGTCTAGATGAGGAATTTGCTTACTGGCAGTTCTTCTCAACAGTACAGCTACATCACACAATCAGTGATGTGAGCTCTGACCCAGACTTGAAAGTGAGGATTTTTACTGCTTTTAAACTTTCTCTGAATAGAGCATGTGAAATGACTTGGATTATAGCCTCTTTGGGAAGAGGCTACAATCCAAGTTTGGGACAGCCTCTCTTTTTGGTTTTGTTTTGTTATGTGTTTTTTATCATGTTTAGCACAGTATGGCCCTGATCCATAACTGAGATTACCACAATACTAATAAGACATTGTGGAAAAATGCCAGTGTCTAGTTTTGCACCATTAATAGCACTAGTGGAACTACACAACTGCTGAAAAAACAACCTACTACCTTAAAATGCTTTATTTTCCTCTTATTTGCACAGATGTACATCTGGAATAGTGGCACCTGAGCCAAAAGTTATGCCAACATATAAGATACGGGTATAGAGCCGTAGCCAGTTGCATGCCATCTGTGTATACAAGGCATGCATTGTATGCTCAACCAGTTGTGTGTTGTCCAACTGGTGGTCCATGGGCCACATCTGGCCCATGAGATGATTCCTTCTGTCCTCCATGGAGGATGCCATTTTGTAGAACATGCATGGTCATGCTGCATAGAGGATGCCATTTTGGACTGCCGAATGCATGCACGTGAGTTGTTGCATACCTTAGAAAAACTGACTGGCTGAGGCACTCCTAAAAGAGCCTATCGTGTGTGTGTGTGCGTGCAATATTTTATGAAAGTTGTTTTCCTATTTAAAGTCAGAACAAAAATGAGTGAAAGCTGATGGTTATTATGCAAAGGTGTAGTATTGCAGTAGTTGCTAGAGTCAACCAGGTAAAGACTCTATTAGATGCTGCATATAGAGAAATGACAGTGTCTGAACCAACGAGCTTACAATCTAAAAGTCTAGTACGTTTGTCTAAGGAATTTGGTCATTTGATGTGTAAATTAAGTTAATTTATATTTAATATTCCTTACTGCTTTCTGTACCACTACAGAAACAGACAAATTAGCAAAATATTATTCATGGCCTATTGTTCCATCTATATTTTTCCAGCAGAACACCCTAAGCAGGATATAAGAAGGCACCACCTAATGGCACAATATGGACCTCAACTACCAGTTATATGGGTTATTTTGTAAATCAGTATCTATCTGTGACTTTCTTTCAGTCTATGATGTATTTGTAACTGCTTCTTGAGGCTGAATCTAGGCTTTTAACTCTTCTGATATCTCTGGTTGGGAGAATGAAAACTGTCTTCTCAAATATAGTCAACTTTAAACAACCCTAGGTGGAGTACTGACAAGAGCCAGTAAAGCTTCAAACTTTGTGATGCAATTAATTATGAAGTAGAGTTGCAAGTTTGGATCCAAATCAGTTTTTCCAAGTTTGCAGTATTTTGGCATATCTAACAAGGTTTTCTGAAACATGGGTCCAAGCTCTTTCAGTTGTATAATAACACTTCAAACTGTTTATTATATAAACTAACTTATGAAGCGTTAATTGATTAGAAGGTGTGGCTTTCTACAGTTACAAGATTTCCTGAAATGTTGGATGAAGGCTGAAATCACTGGGCGGAGCTGGGAGTAGACATCCTGATAGTGAATTAGAAATCACAGGCCGGGTGGGGATAGGCCATGAAGGGCCTTGAAAATGAAGACAAGCATTTTATGTTTGATAGGATAGAGAAGGGAAGCCATTGGAAAGATGCAGAGAGGTGTGATGTGGTCAAAGAAACAGGTTGGGAGAATGATCATTGCAGCAGCATTCTGAATGGGTATAAGCAGGGCAAGATTGCATTTGTCAGGGCCAGAGAGAAAGATGTTGCAGTCACTGAGACATGATATGATGAGCATTCTACCTGTGTGGATGGATAGGAAAGGCTATATCTTATAAGTACTTCTATTGCTGCTTTATGATTTAAAGAGGGACTACTTAAAAAAAAATTCAGGCTTTTAAAACACACAAAAAAGTTACATCTCAGAATTATCAGGAATGGCAAGTCTGGCCTTCCATGCCCTTGCTGCAGAAATCTTTGAGGGCCTCTGATATATAATCGACCCTTAACAGGGAAGGTTTTTTGTTAACATCCCAGAGTTTAAACAGTCTAAATAAAAATTTCCCATGTCAAGTTAATCTGGTTCCACTACTTTGGTAATTGTATATCCTAATCCTACTGGTTCTTCAACCATCTACATTCTTGCAAGATACGAATGATCTGAATTTTTAACTTTTAAAAAAATCTCATTTTTTTTAAAAAAGTAAAAAGACGAACTCTCAAGCCTTCTTTATACAACATGAGGGGGGGAAAGGCTGCTTTTTTTTTTTTTACTCAATCACAAATTGCATTTTTAACATTCTTACAGCAAACTGTATTACCGTTCCCCTCACTGCTGTTTTTTCTTTTCCATTGAACTTTGATCAAGGATGATCCACTTTGATAATGTAAAATTGCAACACATTGACAACTGGCACGTGAACACATACCTTAAGTTATTTTCTCAAGCTCCAGTCCTGAAACTGGATGCACACAGATGTGTAAAAGATCACGCAGCCTAAGACAAATTTGTAGGATTAGTTAGGCTTCTCTAAAAGAAATCTCTGGGTACACCTCTCTCTTACTATGCTCATGAAGTCAAAAAAGACGTGAGCATTCAGGTCAGTAACAGCATAATAGCTGATTTTAATGTGAGAACACATACTTTTGTTAGCAACTCAGCCACTTCATTGATAAATACCTTCAGAACTCTTAGAGGAATAACACCCAGGCTTGATGACTTAATCTTTTAAGGTTTTTAATCTTCATTAGTATATATCAGATACTCCTGAGAGTATTCTACAACAAAAAAATTAAAATTCTGTGACAAAATTCTTAAATTTCTGCACACAATATTTTAAAAATTCTGCAAGTTTCATTTGTCAATAAATAAATGCAGAGGCTCCAGCATAGCAGTGGACAGCACAGCCATTGGCTGAATGAAGGCAGGAGATCACCCTGCAGCCCCCGACCCCCTGGACATGGACTCAGCAGCAAGGCTGCACCTGACCCTGACACAGCACAAAGCCTGGGCCTGCCCCAGAAATACCCTGGGGCCATGCCCCTCTGGGACAAGTGCACCAGGTGTGAGGCAGGCAGCCTCAACCAGGTAGGATCCAAATGTGGAGGGGCTTAGTGTGGGGGGATCCAGGTGTGGAGTGAGAGGATTCTGTGCAGGACAGTCTGGGTGCAGGCAGCTCCGTGGGAGATCTAGATGCAGAGAAGCTCATTGAGGGGGTTCTAGGTGCAGGGGCAATGGGACTCTGTAGGGGCTTCCGGATGAAGGTGGTTGGGGCTCAGCAGAGGGGTCTGGGTGTGGTCTCAGTGGGGTGGGGTCTGGGTGCTGCGGGAGTGGGGCTTGGTGGGATTGGGGTCTGAATGTGGGGGCTAAGGATGGTGCAGGGGGTGGGGCATCAGAGTGGGAGTTTGAGTGCAGGGAGCTCAGTAGAGGGTAGTCTGGGTGCAGGGGTGGGGGTTTGAAGGCAGGGGGTCTGGGTGCAGGGGAGCTCCAGATGCAGGGGTTCAGATTCAGTGGGGTGAGATTTGGGTATGGAAACCTGGATGTATTGAATGAGGCTTGGCAGGAGTGTCTGGGTGTGGGAGATCCGGATGCCCGGGGGTTGGGTGGATGGGGAAGCAGCTCCCCATACAGTGACTCCTACCCACACAGCGGAGGAATGATGGGAGCAGAAAGCAGAGGAGGCTACTGAGCTTCCTGCAGCTGGGGGAAGTTTCTGGAGGTGGGTCTAACATAGCCCCAGTCACTCCTTGCAGGGGAAGAGGAAGTCCTGTCCTCTCCTGGCTCCAGCCCAGCCAGGACTAGCAGTTGATCCTGGCTCAGGGTATGAGCCATTGGCTGAGATGTCCCCAACCCTGCTGTGATTTACCTCTCCGCCACCTGCTCTGGGTGCCTGAAATGATGTACCTGTGCTGCTAGAGTGGTGTGTGACTGCTCTTGCAGCTTCCCTTTGCTTCCCTTTAAGAAAGTCATCTGCAGAAAGAAATTTGCGGGGAACATGAATTCTGTGCACGTGCAGTGGCATAGAATCCCCCCAGCAGAAACCAGAAGTAACTCCACTGAAATCAATGAAGTTACATAGGTGTAAAAAGCCATACTACATCAGAACAGTTGGGTACCCTATGTTTACCTATTTGTTTCTTAATATAAAGCAAGTGTTCATGATAGAATCTTTTTCGCTCTGCAGACTGCAGCTGTATTCTTCAGAGCAGCTTTGTGTGTTCATGGAGCAGATTCTGTGCTGTCCTTGGTGCAGCTCAGGAATAAAACTAGTGGGGAAAAATTGTCAAATACTTTTGGGAAGATTTTTTTGAACTAAAAATGGCTTTTCAACTAAAACAAGGTGCATTTTTTGACTACTCTACTTAGGAAGAAGGCAAAGGTGGCTGATTCTCTCATTTTGGGAATCCCTGTGGTTCTGACATATACTTCCTCAGAGGAATAAAGGGATCCAGACAAAGCCTTGCCCGATATGACCTGGCTGAAAAACTGAAATGATTTATAGGTGGGAATTCCTGCACTTTCCCGTTGTCTTTTGGACTCAATATACTTGATTCTGCCTCCCAGGATATTTACAGTAGTCAAGATCTTTAAGGACTTCAGTCCTATGCTCATATCTTGACTGACTCACTGTAAAGGAGTGGATTGATGTTTTTCTTTTTTAAAGATGCCTTTGCTTATTGACAAAGCTTTTGTCCCATTTATAATGCCATCATGTGTGCCTGGACAGGCACACTGTGCGTTACCTATAAGGATTTTGTATTGGAGCTTGGAAATTATACACTAGCAGCTTGTTCACATGATTTTTCCTTTCTTCATGTAAAAGGAAAGCCTTCTCCAAAGAGTGTACTTCTTGAATTAATAGCTAAAATTAATCTTATTCTCACTATTACTTTAGTACTGCTTCATTGTATTATTTAATTGTCACTTTAAGTGCTTGGATGTTTAAAGAAGTCTATGAATATATGAACTTAAACCTACAGTTGTCTTCTGTTTTAGATAACTGTATGGCATATTTGATCTGACTACTCTCAGAATGATGCGGTATGTCTCTAAGCCAGTGACTTTAATTTCAGTGCTATGCACCTGAACATCATTTTGTGGTTATAAATAATGTAGTCACTTTAGGACAATTAGCATTTGTCAGAAAAATATAATCATGAATGAGATAAAAATGTGAAGTGGCCAGGAGCAGGAATCATAGTAAGTGTCATCTGACAGATTCACATATCTGAAGGCATGTTTGGGTGAGGAGACACAACGTATTGAGACAAGAGCAGACATGTCCCAGCTGGTTTATAGGAAACCAGTCAGTTGCTTCAGTCTTAACTTAATATGTACTGCATGTTATAAAGTTATTACCAATGTACAACATTTACAAAAGCAAATCTTAAAATAAGATGGTGTAAGTGGGGATAATAGATGAATCATGAAAATTTGCTAATATCTCAAATGGAAGTTGGTTTTAATTAGCATAGAAGAGGTGGGTATTGAGGGTCACTTAAAAGGGCCAGATTCTGACACCCTTATCCTGAGTGGCGCACTACTCTAGAAATGGTCCACTGACTCCATGGGACCTCTTCTAGCATAAGAGACTACTCAATGTGAGTAAGGCTAAGATTGTGTCATGGATATTTTTAGTAAAAGTCATGGATAGGTCAGGGGCTATAGAGAAAAATTCATGGAAGCCCTTGATTTGTCCCCTGACTTTTACTAAAAATATCCCTGAAAAAATGGGGAGTCCAGCTGTGGGGTCCCACACCACCTGCAGAAGTTGGGCAGCTGCGGGGGCTGCTCCATGCTCTGGGTGCCCCCAGCACGTGTGGCAGCTTGGAGCTCCATGTTTCCTCAGTTAGGAGCTCCAGTGTACCCCCACCATCTGTGGAGACTGGGAACTTTGAAGGACTCTCCGTGCCTGTGGCGGCTCGGAAGGCTGCGGGGTCATGAGGGGGCACCGCTGTGGCCAGGATCTGTGGCCCCACCGCCTGTGGCAGCTCAGAGCTCCAGGGGGCCCCCCCGCCCACATCCGCCGGGAGCTTCGGGCGGGGCTCCCACTCCCTGCGGCAGCCTTACTGCCCATGGCAGCTGGGAACTCTGGGGGGCCCCAGCACCCGTAGGCACAGGAAACAGCAGGGGGACCGTCCAGCTTCTGTCTGACAAGGGTGAATTCACAGAGGTCACTGGAAGTCATGGATTCCATGACTTAAACATGAGTAAAGATGTCAGTCTGAACCTGAAGTGGAAATAGATTATTATGGATAACTCTTGCAGCAGCAGAAAGCAAATTCCTTTCTTAGAGAAGAATGAGAACAGAAGTAGGACCCACAGTAACTTTGGAAGAGGCCATATGGGGAGCACGGACAGATGGTAAATTTTATGGCCCACTCAGTGTCTCAAATGGCTACCCTGTAATGGGAGCTCATCACAGCTCCTAGGATGTGCTAAAACAGAGAGTAGTCAAAGTGCAGGGTGTCTTCCTGACCCATTAGGGACAGACATACAGAGAAGAAAGGTCCTGTCCCTTTAAGTCTTTCTCACCCAACCGAGCTTCCCTGGACCTTAACCTAAAATGCCTGCTAACTGCCTTTTGAGTCTCAGCTCTAAAGAGAAGTTGTTGGACAGCAAAGAGGTTATTTCATCTGCTCTTGCCCAGAATTTCTGACTGGACTGTAGGTTCCTGAATCACCCTTCCTATACTTCATTTTTTCATTAACAGGAGGGAGAGTTTGTTTTCCTGTACCAGTCCCCAGTTCAGAGCTGCCCCCCACTCATAGATACAGAGCTGGAGACCTTGCCATCCTCAACTGGAGGCTCTGACAGGTTCTTCTGGCAAGAAGGAGAGGAATAGTTTCTCTTTCTTCACCTGTGGGCTGTTAGTCTTTTTCTGGCCTAATTGTGTATATATACTCATCACACAATTTAATTCACATAGGTTTTACTCTTGTTAAGTGTCTTAGGCCCTGATGCTGCAATTCACTGTGCCCCCTTGTTACCCGCACGCTCTAGGGCACTCCGTTCTGTGGGCTCAAGGCATAATCCAGTTAATTTAGACACCTTCACCCTTTCCCAGTTCCTAGAGCTCTGGGTGAAAGGCACCAACTCGTACCCAGTTCCTAGGGCTCCAGTCCACCGATAACCAGTTCCTAGGGTGTAATCTTCTGCGTGTTTGCGGGGCTTTTTACCAGTGAAAGAGTCTTAGGCCTGGTCTACACTACACATTTAAACCGATTTTAGCAGCGTTAAACCGATTTAACGCTGTACCCGTCCACACTACGAGGCCCTTTATATCGATATAAAGGGCTCTTTAAATCGGTTTTTGTACTACTCCCCGACGAGAGGAGTAGTGCTAAAATCGGTATTACCATATCGGATTAGGGTTAGTGTGGCCGCAAATCGACAGTATTGCCTCCGGGGTATCCCACAGTGCACCACTGTGACCGCTCTGGACAGCAATCTGAACTCGGATGCAGTGGCCAGGTAAACAGGAAAAGCCCCGCAAATTTTGATTTTCATTTCCTGTTTGCCCAGCGTGGAGCTCTGATCAGCACGGGTGGCAATGCAGTCCCAAATCCAAAAAGAGCTCCAGCATGGACCGTACGGGAGATACTGGATCTGATCGCTGTATGGGGAAACAAATCTGTTCTATCAAGCTCCGTTACAGAAGACGAAATGCCAAAGCGTTTGAAAAAAAAATCTCCAGGCTACACAGTGCTGCGTGACAAGCGTAACGGAAAGCCAGAGACTCAAATGGACGCTCATGGAGGGAGGGAGGGGTACTGAGGACTCCAGCTATCCACAGTCCACAGCAGTCTCCGAAAAGTATTTGCATTCTTGGCTGAGCTCCCAATGCCTGTAGGTTCAAACACATTGTCCGGCGTGGTTCAGGGTATAGCTCGTCAATTTACTCCCCCCCCCCACGTGAAAGAAAAGGGAAAGAAATCGTTTCTTGACTTTTTTCAATGTCACCCTATGTCTACTGAATGCTGCTGGTAGACGCGATGCTGCAGCAGTGAAGAGCAGTATCCGCTCCTCTCCCCCCCTGGTGGCAGACGGTACAGTATGACTGATATCCTTGTCATCAACCCGTGAGTGCTCCTGGCTGGCCTCAGGTGAGGCTGGCCGGGGGGCGCCTGGGTAAAAAATAGGAATGACTCCCCGGTCATTCCCAGTAGATGGTACAGAACGGCTGGTAACCGTCCTCATCATAGCAACTGGGGCTGAGCTCCATCAGCCCCTCCCTTTCCTGTGTAAAGAAAAGATTCTGTACTGCCTGGACTATCATAGCAGCGCATGCTGGCTCCTCTCCCCGCACGCTTAAATGTCTGCCTGGACTGTCATAGCACCGGGAGGCTGCCTCCCCCTCATTTTATCTCACTAACAAGTCACTGTTTCTTATTCCTGCATTCTTTATAACTTCATGACACAAATGGGGGACACTGCCACAGTAGCCCAGGAAGGTTGGGGAGGAGGGAAGCAAACGGGTGGGGTTGTTGCAGGGGCACCCCCCGTGAATGGCATGTAGCTCATCATTTCTGCGGATCTGACACAGAGCAGCTGTGCTCTCTGATACACTGGTTCTCTAGTACACTTGCCCCATATTCTAGGCAGGACTGACTCTATTTTTAGAAACCATAAAGGAGGGATTGACTCGGGAGTCATTCCCAGTTTTGCTTTTGCGCCCCCCGGCCGATCTCAGCCAGGGGCACCCATGATAGCAGCAGACAGTACAGAAGGACAGATAACCGTCATCTCATTGCCAATTTACACCGGCAGCAGATGTACAGAACGACTGATAACCATCTCTGCTATCATGCAAAAGCAAATGAATGCTGCTGTGTAGCGCTGGAGTATCGCCTCTGTCCGTGGCATCCAGTACACATACGGTGACTGTAAAAAAAAAAAAAAAAAAAAAAAAAAAAAAAAAAAACTGAACGGGCTCCATGGTTGCCATGCTATGGCATCTGCCAGGGCAATCCAGGGAAAAGGGAAAAAGAGCTCGAAATGATTGTCTGCCGTTGCTTTCCTGGAGGAAGGAATGACTGACAACATTTACCCAGAACCACCCGTGACAATGATTTTTGCCCCATCAGGCACTGGGATCTCAACCCAGAATTCCAAGGGGTGGGGGAGACTGCGGGAACTACGGGATAGCTATGGAATAGCTACCCACAGTGCAACGCTCTGGAAATTGACGCTAGCCTCGGACCATGGACGCACACCGCCAAATTAATGTGCTTAGTGTGGCCGGGTGCACTTGACTTTATACAATCTGTTTTATAAAACTGGTTTATGTAAAATTGGAATAATCCCGTAGTGTAGACGTACCCTTACACTGTAATATCCTTAACTTCTATTTATTAACAGCTACCAACACAGAATACGTGTGCTAAGCACACAGTGCTCACCACTCCCAGTAAAGCAGATGAACTTTTCTCTGTGTTCCATCAAGATTTAGATCCTCCGGGGACTGCAGCTTCTGCACAATATGATTGGCATGACATTGAGGTCTAGCAGCTCTGATCTTGGGCTGTGTCCCGGAGTTAGGTTCCAAGGAACTGCCTTTTGGACCCCAGTTTATATAGCTAAACTTGACTCCAGCTTATATATACCTTAACCAATCATTTTAAACTAAAGTATTAAATAACAGTATTTTTCATCAATCCTAGCCCATTCTGAAACAAGTATTTAAACAATCATATCCCACACCTTAGTTTATTTAATTCTTGCAAAATTAGTTATGCAACAGACAGAAACAAAGAATCATACAGAGACCATACAGATAAACAATAAAGAAGTGGAGACCATAAAGACAAAATAATAGAAGTATAGATTTCACAATCTCAACTGTTGATAAGTGGTTCCTTGCCAGATAGAATGTTATAAAACAAAGTTTTCTTAAAGAAACAGATCTTAAGATGTTTAACAGGTGATGCTAGGTACTATTGGGGCAAGAACAACTTCTTAACAGCCTGATATTACACTGTTTTGATGGAATGTGAGAATGTGACTTTCTGCTTTTTAACTCATGGCTGCTGCTGCTTACTAAAGAAAAAGCATTCAGAGTTTACAGTCCCCTCTTTAATGACACTTTTACTAAAGCTATCATTACTGTTCCAGGAGTCTAATATTCAGACCTGATGAGCATGTGCTTGCCTCCTAGGTATAATTAACAAGGGCCTTATTCAACTTTGTATGTCAGCTTCCTGTATTCTCTGAACAGTTCTCTTCATCCAGCAAGCGAAAGCTATTATGCTTACTAATAAAGCCAATTGAATTGCAGTGACCACCACAATACGGTGAACCATTACATTTAGCTTACCATTTGCAGAAGACCACCACCCTAATAGTATCAGAGGGGTAGCTGTGTTAGTCTGGATCTGTAAAAGCAGCAAAAAATCCTGTGGCACCTTATAGACTAACAGACTTTTTGGAGCATGAGCTTTTGTGGGTGAATACTCGAAGTGGGTATTCACCCACGAAAGCTCATGCTCCAAAACGTCTGTTAGTCTATAAGGTGCCACAGGATTCTTTGCTGCTTTTACAGACCCTAATAGTGTTGCCCACCAAAAGCGATGTCCTGCAACTGCAATAGTTTTTAGCGCATGAGCGACTTCTATAGGATCATGTACTTTAATATGTATTTGTTCTCCTGTCTGTGCAATATATTGTAAATGTGAATGGAACGTAGCATGGACCAACAATTTTCTTATCATAGTCATATTCATGCCTACGCTTACAGGTGTTGCAGTGTGATACTTCGGTTTAAACTTCAACTAGTTTACAGTCCATGCTGGTATGTAGTATTCAAAAATCACAACTTTTAATCTTTGTAATGCAAAAACATTATTAACTAAATAAGTCATAACATACTAGTCATTATCATCTACTACTACTATTGGACAATGACTCCTAACACAAACACATCCCCTTCCTGCATACAAAACAGCTGATTTTTGTTCAGTGAATATATCAAACATACATCTTTGGGTTCCTTTGTCTTTAACATTAAAATATCCATCTCTTTCTTTTAAATTTTGATCCTCACGCACACATCTCGAATTTTCATGGGCCACACATTGAAAGATTTCAGTAGTTTTCCATTGTTGATGTTCTTTATATGCCCAGGAATGGTGATCAGCACAATACATAACCAAATTTTTTGTTAGCTGGATTCCCACAGGTAACACCGGATATATATCAATAGTGAGACTGGGAGTATGATTCCTACATATGCTCGTAGAACCATTTGGTCTTTATTTAGTGTAAAGTTTATTTAGTGTAACATTTCTCCACAACAACTTTTTTATTTCCAAAGGCAAGTTTCCTTGCAGGGTTTCCCAAATCATTTGAATATCCAATTCCTGACTCATATCTTGGGCCCGTGTACAGGCTAATGCTAAGGACACATTTTCTTGTATTGTTTCCATAGCCCCTGCAAAAAATAATAAATCTTTTTCACCTTGCTGTTGCCATACCGGCTGTATTTTAAAAAATAATTGTTGCCCCATTCCTAGTTTGACAAGGATGCACTGATGGATGGGCTTCCCACTTTTTGTATTTCAGCTGTAACATAACTTAGTTTGTTTGCCAATACCTCTATGTAAGTAGCATCCAGTATTCCAACTCCTAATCCAGTTCCACCCAAAGCAGTTTTCAATACACTCCTTGGGAGCTACCTACCCCTCCTGACTGCTGCGCAAATGCAGTAATGTTCAGTATTTCATACTGAGATAGTGTTAGAGCAGCTATACCTTTGCTGGGCCTTTACTGTACTGCCCCTTATAGTAGTCAGGGAAGGTACTGTAATGGCTTTCCTTTCCTTACATCCATAGGCACTAAATTCCCCTCTTTCCTGTGGGTGCTTGACCCCCCTTTTGCCCCTGGCCCCATGCCCACTCCATCCCTTCCATGAGGCCCTGCCCCTTTCCTGCCCCCATTCCAACCCTTCCCCAAAGACCCCACCCCAACTCTGCCCCCTCCCTGCCAATATTCCAACCCCTTCTCTGGCCCAGCCTCTTCCCCGCCTCCTCCCCCAAGTGCACCATGTTCCCGCTCCTTCCCCCACTCCTGGAGCGTGCTAACGCTGCCAAACAGCTGTTTGGTGGCAGCTGGGTGGGCAATGCTGGGAGGTAGGTGGAGAAGCAGGGATACAGCATGCTCGGGGGGAGGAGAGGAGGTGGGGCAAGGGGTGAGGGGAGCTTGGCTGCCGGTGGGTGCAGAACACCCACTGATTTTTCCCCGTGGGTGCTCCAGCCCCGGAGCATCCATGTGTCATAAACAGATAGTTAAGGGTTAATGTCTTTCACCTGGAAAGGGTTAACACACAGGGAACCAAACACCTGACCAGAGGACCAATCAGGAAACAAGATACTTTAAAATCCCGGTGGAGGGAAGCCTTTGTTTGTGGTTTTTGTGTTTGGCTTTGTTCTCTCTGGGTCCTGGACAGGACTAGAGGTGAAACCAGGTTTCTGCAATCTCCCGGCTACAGTCGCTTATCTATTCAGAATAGTGAGTAAGTAAAGGCAGTTATAGTCTTTTTATTTCTTTTTTTCTTTATGTGCAAATGTGTAGTTTGCTGGAAATATTTTAAATTGTATTTTTTCTGGATAAGGCTGTTTATCCATTTTTTATAAGCTAACAGATCCTGTAAAATTTCATCTTGATTNTCCATAAATGGCTATTAGCCAGGAAGGGTAAAGAATGGTGTCCCTAGCCTCTGTTCATCAGAGGATGGAGATGGATGACAGGAGAGAGATCACTTGATCATTGCCCGTTAGCTTCACTCCTTCTGGGGCACCTGGCATTGGCCACTGTCGGTAGACAGATACTGGGCTAGATGGACCTTTGGTCTGACCCAGTACAGCCGTTCTTATGTTCTTATGATCACGAAATTGCAAATCGCTTGTTAAAAAATGTGAGATACAGGTCCACTAAGGAGGGTTTTTTTTATATATTAGATACGCTTTCAAGAACACTGATAAATAGTGAAAAGCAAATGATGGCAGAAAGGAGAGTTTGAATAAAATATGACTCAAGTACTACATATTTATGAAACAAAATTTGATAGGCATAAACAAGACATGCATAGCCAACTGAAAAAGTCAAAGCACCTCATTGGCATAAAAACTGACTGGGATTATAGAAATAAAATTGTTCCATATAATGGTATTCTGTAGAACAAACATGTCATAATATCACATAGTATAAGTCAGAAATTCTAGGCATAAGCCATATTGACTATTTTCATACAGATAAATGCAAGAAGTGTCCATATTGTCCTATCCTGGTCAGGCATAAATGCTGCCATTGAAAATAAGGTAGCCAAACACAAAACCTGCAATAAATATATGACACGATACCAAAGAATCACTGAAACCACATAACATTCTGACTAGTCTTGTTCTAAGTTTGGTACACAGCCATTTGAGTTATATGGGAATTACTGGCTCTTATTGGTGGACGTCTACTGTGATTTTAAACTAAGATGTTGCAGAACATCTCAAGTAGCATCACAGAATAGTGTAAATCATGGTTTGCTCGATGAAGGATTAACAATAGATATTTGGTCATAATTCAGTGGCTCCTTCAGACATTCTGTTACATATATTACTTCAAATTAGGACTGTCAACCAATTAAAAAAATTAATCATAATTAATCACACTGTTAAACCATAATAAAATACCATTTATTTAAATATTCATGGATGTTTTTCACATTTTCAAATATTTGCATTTCAATTACAACACACAATACCAAATGTACAGTGCTCATTTTATATTTATTTTTATTACAAATATTTGCACTGTAAAAAACAAAAGAAATAGTATTTTTCAATTCACCTAATACGAGTACTGTAGTGCAATCTCGATCATGAAAGTTGAACTTACTAAGGTAGAATTATATACAAAAATTAACTGCATTAAAAAATAGAACAATGTAAAACTTTAAAGCCTACAAGTCCACTCAGTCCTACTTTTTGTTTAGCCAAATGTTTGTTTACATTTGCAGGAGATAATGCTGTCTGCTTCTTGTTCACAATGTCACCTGAAAAGGAGAACAGATGTTTGCATGGCACTATTGTAGCCAGTATTACAAGATATTTACATGCTAGCTCTGCTAACGATTCATATGTCCCTTCAACCACCATTGCAGAGGACATGCATCCATGTGATGACAGTTTCTGCTCGATAACAATCCAAAGCAGAGCAGACCAATGCATGATCATTTTCATCATCTGAGCCAAAAGCCACCAGCAGAAGGTTGATTTTCTTTTTTGGTGGTTCAGGTTCTGTAGTTTCCACATCAGAGTGTTGCTCTTTTAAGACTTCTGAAAGCATGCTCCACACACTACAGGATCTAAGCTGGTAATTAAGCTTAGAGGATTCATGCTAGTATCTCATTTTCTGGACGCTAAGGTTCAGATTTAGGAAAGAATACTATGACACCATGCAGTCGGTGTCTATGCTTACATCCAATTTTATACAACATCCAGATGTATTCAGCAGGCTTACATGCTGGAGGTTGATTAAGACTTGCCAATTATAACTGACTTCCCCCCCCCCAGCAACCAGTGTTTTCACATGCCCTTTCTTTCCTTTCGTAATTTCACTTTGTGCTTAAAATTCTTATGTTTATCCTTTCATTCCCACCAACAGATAAACCTTGTGTCCCACGCATATTTTGCCTTTAAACATGCCTTCACCATCTGTGGATGTTTCCCTATTAACAGACTGGCATTCCTTGACTCTGCCCTTCTGCAACATTTGTTTCTGTAAATACAGTTCAAGTGTCCATTAATCCTTTTCTGCCTAACACAGTTTCCTCATTTTTAAAACACCACAAATAACACAAAACATAGAAACACAAAACATGATCTTTGTTGCGACAGTACATCCATGGTATGCTGGGCTGCTCTTCAGCTGGCACAGCTTTTCCTGAAGTTCTGAAAGACAAAAAGATTTTTCTACCTCCATTAGGGGGCAGCAGATTATTGCTTAAAATACCCCTTCCTTTTACAAATCTCCTTGCTGATTGCAGGCAAAACAGAGGAATTACCCCCATACTTTCATGTGTTTTTCTTCTATACTCAGGCCAGGTTTTAATGGCTTCTACCTTTTCAGGGTTTAGGGTAGGGATCAGCAACCTTTGGCATGCGGCTCACCAGGGTACGCATCCTGGCAGGCCGCGCCGGTTTATTTACCTGCCATGTCTGCAGGATCAGCCAATCATGGCTCCCACTGGCCGAACCTGTGGATGCAGCAGTTAAACAAAGTGGCCCTGCCCACCAGGGTGCTTACCCTGGTGAGCCACATGCCAAAGGGTGCCGATCCCTGGTTTAGGGTGAATTATCCCACTGTTCAGTCATGAAATTCATGAGATGGTATACTTCAGTTTCCCTTTTTTATACTGCAGACCTGGTTTGTAATCTTTTCTATGCTGTGCCAAGTTAAGTTTATTCACAGGTAATAGCTGAGAAGCATTATTACCATAAGGCTTTTTAATATGAGGTATGTTTCCAGTGACCATTTCTAGCATGCTTAAAGGCTTTTCCCAAAAATCATACACATTTTACATTGTTACAGGGTGTAATAAGCCTCTGTTCCAAATCTGGACCTTAGCGTCCAAAATCTGGGTGCTTAGCATGAACCTCCAAGCTTAATTACCAGCTTGGATCTTATCTCGCTGCCCAATCAGGATTCTGAGTACCTGATAAAACTCTGGTCTCCCCAAACCTTTCCCTGGGGACCCCCAAGACTCAGATGCCCTGAGCTCCAACAAAGGGAAATAACCCCTTCCCTCCTGCTTTTTACCTTCCTCCCAGATTTTCCCTTGCCCTGGGATACTAGCAGTTTCCCTGCTTCAATCCCTTGAAACACAAAAACAGGAGGACGATTACCTTCCCCCCCTCCTTCTTCTCCCCCCTCCCAGTCTTTCCCTGAGAGAGACGTACTCCTGGCACAGATCCTATCCCCTGCCCTTAACTAGGGAAAAAGAAATCCAAACAAGTTTTTAAAAGAAGCTTTTATATAAAAAAGAAAGAAAAACACCATGACATGATCACGCATCAAGAGACATAACAAAGGGCTATTGCTTAAAAGAAAATATGAATAATCAGCTATTCAAAAAGATATCCAATTAAACATCCAGCAACTCCACCACATGTAAATACAAAATACAATATAAACCTATTGCTTTTCCTTTTGTACTCACAACTTGGGAACAGAAGGGTAGAAAGAAGCTTGGAGATAGAAAAAAAAAGCTCTTCCCTCATAGCCAAGAAAAAACAAACAGGCAGAACAAAGACAAAACACACCCAGAAGTTCCCTCCCTCACTTTGAAAAATCCAGTTTCCTGATTGGTCCTCTGGTCAGGTGTTTGGTTCCCTTTGTAAACCCCTTACAGGTAAAAGAAACATTAACCCTTAGCTATCTGTTTATGACACAGGGTTACTCATTAACATTTAATTTATCCCAATTTTTAATATTAACAGTAACATTAGCATCAAATCTATTACAAGTGGGCATTTAAAAGTATCTTGTTATACCACGCCTTTTATTTAGACAATTTGTCTCTGAGGCCAGTGTGTTCAAAACCCTCTTGGAATCTTTGCATGGGCTTTTTAATTTAATTATATCCTTGGGGTTTTGGTGGGGTAAGTTTGTAAGGGACACTTGCCTTCTAAGGGTTAACCTGTCTCTCAGTATCAGGACTGACTTGTTTCCCACCTCCCTTTCCTGGAGGGTCATAATTTGAGCCTTCTTGCTTACACAAATTTGCATGCTGGCCAGGTGTGTCCCTTATCTGCAGCCCCTTTGTGCTACCATCTATGGGCAGTTCTCACCTTCCCCTATCAACTAGGTAATTTGCATCAACACAGACACCACTGGCTGTTAGTTTTTCCTTTGAGATTTTGACAAATAAAATAAATAATTTTCTAGCCCTGTTCCATGCTTTTAGTGGAAAATTATTAAGCAGCACTTGTTTTGTTTCTTTGACAAATTTATTTTTACCAAGTATACTGTTGGGGTGGTCTTTTTCTAAAATGTTCACTGGGCTCATTTAAAAATGTAAAGTATGGGTTTTACCTTGTTTTCTTTTTGTTTGTCTGTTTTGTTTGTTTTTAAAGCACACAGCAATCTGAAAAAGAAAACATAACCTATCATGGCTCCTTTTAGAGCCCTTGCAAGATTTTAATTAAGTAACAGGTTTTGTTTAAAGTGACAGAGTCCTGTGGCACCTTATAGACTAAGAGACGTATTGGAGCAGAAGCTTTCATGGGTGAATACCCACTTTGTTTTATTTACATTTCTTTTACTCCTTCTACAGTATATACTGCATGTTTCATGGGAAAATGCACATTTCTTACATAGTTTAACTTCCAAAACATTATATTAACCATATCAATTTTTACATAAGGTGTAACTGTTTATTTAGTGTCTACAGAGTATTCATGTACCCTTATCAAAGTGACATTCTGATTACTCAGAGCCACCTTAAGGCTCAGTGTTCCTAACATTACTTTTTTGTGCACTTCACCCCGCTGTTGCTCCAGAGAGGCACTGTCTTTTTAATTTTTCATTCATTTATTGCAGCTCTTATTTGCTATTTTGTTACAAAAAAAGGATCCAGAATCTCTCCTCATTCTCCTGGTGCTGGCTATCCCTACCACAGTCACGGCCACATCCTCTAGTCTTTATTTAAAAAGATATTCAATTTTATAAACCATATACGTACCAAAGGGTTAAATGCTAAATAACAAAGTCAAACCACACTAGCTGCTTGTTTTGGGCAAAAGTGTAGTGTTGCAACTTTGACTGAGAGATTCAAATAGATTGTTAATGGCATTATTTAAAAATAATCAAAACCAATTCATCTTAAACCTGCAAAACAGGGTTTTTACAAACAAGTAGTGTTGGTTTAGGTTCTTAAAACCTCACATATTTACACAATATATTTACACACACACACACAAATTCTGTTTTTCTTAACATCTCTTGCACTGCTTTAATTATCTGTGCACAGCTGTACGCAAATTGCCTCCAAATGTAAAAAGGGAATGTAATTAAGTTCCAATCGAAACCCCTTATGTTCTTTTTAGTGATTTTGACTAAACTGTCCATATTCAAATGATTCAAATCAGATTTTCTGTGTGTCTGCAGCAATTATTAACAATTGATTATTTACAAGGGCCCATTTCCCTTCAGAATGTCTGCAAAGAAACCAAAAATTGTCCTCTTATAACACTTTCCCTCTTTAACATTTCCACAACTTTTAATTGTTTAATTCTCTCCAACCTCTGTGGTGTTAATTCTCACTCTTTCCTTAAATCACTTATCTCCCAAAATGAAACCGTCATCAGCCCATATATTACCATTCCAAGTATCATCCCAGAGGTCTGTGTCTCTGGTGCCTATACTTATTTCTACCACTATGCCCCTCTGGGCTCCCAGCATGTTTTTGAATCTCTTTATCTGTTGCTTGCAGACTGAATGCTGCTTGTCTGAGCCTGATCCTGCTTTCCTTGTAGAACCATCCCTTCCCATGGGCATAGGCCTTGTTCCACTAGCCATTTAACAAGGAGGGTAGGCTCCTCAACTAGCCCATACTTCTCCTGGTCCCTTTTCTTTGTTCCCCACCCCTCTTGTTGCTCTGGGGTAGTAATTCTGCCAGCTAGCTAGCGATCCTTCCTGACAGAAGATACAGGTATTCTGCCATTATTTACTGAGTTAGACTCCATCAGTTCAGTCCAAACAACCTTAGGCTGCCTGCCTTCTTCACCAAATCTGTTACCCGCATGCTCTAGGACCTCTTTATGCCTTTACCCTTCTGTGGACTCAAGGCATAACCCACCTAATTTAGGCACCCAATCCTTTCACAGTTCCTAGAGCTCTGGGAAAAGACACCTCCCTTGCCACGTTTCTAGAGCATAGAGGGTAACCCTGATTAATTTAAGTACCCACCCTTAACCAATTACTAGGGCTCAGAGCGTAATCTTCTGCAGATTTGTGAGGTCTTTTACCAGTGAAAGAGCCTTACACAGTAATATCCTTAACCTTTATCTATTAACAGATACCAAAACAGAATACACACACTAAGCATACAATGCTCACCACTCCCAATAAGGCAGATGAATTTTTACTGGTAGCCAGCGAAGATTAGATTGTCTGGAGACTGCAGCTTCTGCACAATATAGTTGGCAGGACTTTGAGGTCTGGCAGCTCTTATCTTGGGCTGTGTCCTGGAGTTAGGTTCCAAAAAACTGCCTTTTGGACCTCAGTTTATATAGTTAAACTTGACTCCTGCTTATATATACCTTAACCAATCATTTTTCATCAATCCTAGCCCATTATGAAACAATTATTTAACCAATCATACTCCACGACCTTAGTTGATTTAAATCTTGCAAAATTAGTTATGCAACAGGCAGAAACAATTAAAGAATCAGAGACTATACAGATAAATAATAGAGAAGTGGGCACCATGAAGGCAAAACAATAGCGGTATAGATTTCACAATCGTTGGTAAGTGATTCCTTGCCAGACAGAATGCTATGAAACAAAGTTTTCTTCAAATATATGTTTCTTTATCTGGTGATGGTGGATAGTATTAGAACAAGAGAACCTTCTTAACAGCCATCTAACAACCACCATCCCTGTATTTCTGTTGTCTTCTGGAATTTTTTTAAAGTAATCTTTTTTTCCTTGTAGAAAATATAAACCAGGCCAAGCACCTATTAATTTAAACATTTTATGATTCTTTTAACATTTTAATAAAACACTTTATTTTTAGAGCATGAATTTGCTAATGGTATTCTAACACTAGTATTGCAATAGTTTTACATGACTATAGGTCGATTTCTGCAAATATTAAGCACATTAATAGATCTCTGTATATAAATTTAGTCATGTGGATAAATATTCCCAGGATGAACAGTTAGGACTCCAATCTTACAAATATTCAAGTATATGTGAGACTTTATTCACAGAGTAGCAGGGTCAAGGTCTAAACTATTAACACAGTAAACATTCCCATACTAGTCAAAGACATAAATTTTGGATAACAGGATAAAATAAACTTGAAATTGTACACAACTCTTTTTGATATGACAAAACTAGGAAACGCTACAAAAACTGTAACCATTTACAAAAGCTGTCATCTCCAAAATGCCTTCTCCAATTTCCCTCATTAAGCCTCAGATCATACAGTAAAGTGTTAGATGAATATATTTAGTTTTAGCAAAATTAGGTCCCAATTCTGCAATGATCTGCATGGATCAACTGTTATACTTGAGCAGAGCCTCCTTAAAATCATTGGGGCTCTGTGTGGGCACAGGGGTCTATACTAGCAAGCTATGATTGGGCAAGAGTCCTCTAAATCCATTTTATACTGTTTTTTTAACTGTGGAAAGACAAATGTGTTTCTTATTATCTTTATCATCCAATTATAGCACAGTAGCTTCTGTTAGTACTTGTAACGTTATCTTTATAACCTACCTCTTAAGAATTGAGTAATTAGACATATATATCTGAAAGCTTTCTGTAAAGAAAATAACATGCAGTAACCACAGCTCCTCAGTAGTTTCACTTCTACTGCTAGGAAGAATGCAATCTGACTACACTTCTAATGCTTTATTGACTGTAAACTGTTTTTATAGAGATATGAATGCAATTTTACAGCCCTGGAGGGTGGGGGAAGTCACTATCATGTTTACAAGGTAGATAAAACTACTTTATATACCTTGTTTATCTTTCGTTAAGGCGTAATACAGCTATAAACATACGTTATGTAATCAGACAGGATGTAAAGTATGATATAAAATAAAAAAATGACAAACAAATGTATCTTTTTTGAAAGGAACCTACCACCATCACTTTCTATTAATCCATGTAATGACGAACTTCAAGTAATTCAATACTTGAGGCTGGCTCAGTGGGCTATCTGGAAGCAGCATTTGATGCAGTGGCTTCTCTCTAAGGGTACGTCTACACTGCACGATTATTTCGAATTAGCTTAAACCGATATTACAAAACAGATCTAATAAAATCGGTTTAGCGCGTCCACAGTGGGATCCTTTCAGGAGCGGTGCACTGTGGGTAGCTGTTCCTCAGCTATCCCATAGTTCCCACTTCCGTGTTGAGAGCACAGTGCCTGATGGGGCAGAAAACACTGCCCCGGGTGGTGCTGGGTACAGCCTCACCCTCCCTTTGTGAAGGCAGCAGACAACCCTTTGGCGCCTTTTTCGCGGAGTGCATTGAGCAAACGCCATAGCACAGCAATCTTTCCCTTTTTTTTTTCACGTGGTGGTGGGGGGAAATAAACTGAGGAGCTGTTCCCTGAACCACGCCAGACACTGTGTTTGAACCTACAGACATTGGGAGCTCAGCCAAGAATGCAAATAATTTTCAGAGACTGCTGTGGACTGTGGGATAGCTGGAGTCCTCAGTACCCCCTCCTCCCTTCATGAGCGTCCATTTGAGTCTCTGGCTTCCCGTTACGCTTGTCACACAGCGCTGTGTATCCTGGAGTTTTTTATTCAAACGCTTTTGGCATTTCGTGTTCTGTAACGGAGCTGGATACAACAGATTTGTCTCCCCATACAGCGATCAGACCTAGTATCTCCCGTACGGTCTATGCTGGAGCTCTTTTTCGATTTCAAACTGCATCGCCAGCCGTGCTGATCAGAGCTCCACGCTGGGCAAGCAGGAAATGTAATTCAAAAGTTCGCGGGGCTTTTCCTGTTTTACCTGCCCGCTGCATCCGAGTTCAGATTGCTGTCCAGAAGCGGTCAGTGCTGCACTCTGGGATGCCGCCCGGAGGCCAATAACGTCGATTTCCGTCCACATGAACCCTAATCCGAGTTATCACTATCTATCGAATTTAGCGCTACTCCTCTCGTTTGGGAGGAGTTCCGAAATCGATTTAAGGAGCCGTTTAACTCGATATTAATGACGACGTCGTGTGAACGGATACAGCGTTAAATCAGTATATCGGCCATTAAACCGATTTAAAGTCGCAGTGTAGACCTGGCCTAAAACAGCCAACCAGAATGAACACATTACACCTGTGTGCTGTTGTCTGTATTGGGTGACTGTCAAGTTTTGGTCCAGTTCAAGCTTCTTTCCTCCAAAACTCTGAATAGGCTAGGGTCTGGTTAGGTAAGATTCCATCTCTTTATGCTCCCCATCATACCTGCTGTTCTCAGCAGGGACACTTCAGTGGATGGGGGAGTGGGGAGCAGATCTTGTACTGTGGTGACTAAAGATAAGGAAGATTAGTGAAAGGCCAATGATTTTAGAGCATGCTGCTGCAGGACCCCAGCATGACCCTAAATTATTAGTGTGGTAATGATGTCAGATACTGGAGAAACTGATCACCGTCATTCTTTCACTGTAATGAATTGGCTCAAAAAGCAGGGGGGAGGAGAGGTGGAGGAGAGGGCAGGAAAGAGACTTCAGCCTTCTAGAGGCAATTTAATGTACTTTTTGTAGTGTGAGGGGCTCACATTCTATGGCATTGAGTGCCAGAGAAATATCTATACAAAATATGTAATCTAAAATGCTTATTGAAAACTTTATGGGCTAACCCCCTTTACTACCTGGACTCTACAACGTTATTCTCTCACAGAAACTGGATGGAAGAGACCTATTGAACTATCTAATACAGTGGTTCTCAACTATGGTCCCTTGTGGGCTGCGAGCAGGTTTCAGGGGGTCCACCAAGCAGGACCAATGTTAGACTTGCTGGTGCCCAGGGCAGAAATCTGAAGTCCCACTGCATGAGGTTGAAGCCTGGGGTCCTGAGCCCCACCACCTAGGGCTGAAGCAGAAGCCTGAGCAACTTAGCTTCACGGTGCCCCCTGTGGCATGGGGCCTTGGGCAACTGCCCTGCTTGCTACCCACCCCTTAACGTTGGCCCTGGCCTTTATATGCAGAAAACCAGATATTGTGGCACAGGTGGACCATGGAGTTTTTATAGCATGTTTGGGAACCACTGATCTAACACAGTGGTTCTCAACCAGAGGTACACATACACCTGGGGGTATGCAGAGGTCTTCCAGGAGGTACATCAATTCATCTAGATTATTTGGCTAGTTTTACAACAGGCTATATAAAAAGCTCTAGCGAAGTCAGTACAAACTAAAAATTCATATAGACAATTACTTGTTTATATTGCTCTATAAACTATACACTGAAAGGTAAGTACAATATTTATATTCCAACTGATTTGTTTTATAATTATATGGTAAAAATGAGAAAATAAGCAATTTTTTAATGATAGAGTGCTGTGACATTCTTGTATATTGATGTCTGATTTTGTAAGCAAGTAATTTTTAAGTGAGTTGTAACTTGAGGGTACACAAGACAAATCAAGCTCCTGAAAGAGTAAAGTAGTCTGGAATGATTGAGAGCCACTGATCTAATGCATATCCCTCCCAGCATACAGGAACGTTCTTTACATAATAGCTCAGGGGTCGGCAACCTTTCAGAAGTGGTGTGCTGAGTCTTCATTTATTCACTCTAATGTAAAGTTTCGCATGCCAGCAATACATTTTAACATTTTTGGAAGGTCTCTTTCTGTAAGTCTATAATATATAACTAAACCATTGTTGTATGTAAAGTAAATAAGGTTTTTAAAATGTTTAAGAAGCTTCATTTAAAATTAAATTAAAATGCAGAGCCTCCTGGACCAGTGGCCAGGACCCGGGGCCCGGGCAGTGTGAGTGCCACTGAAAATCAGCTTGCGTGTCGCCTTTGGCACGTGTGCCATAGGTTGCCTAACCCTGTAATAGCTGTTTTGTCCAGACTAACTTTAAATGACTTAAATGATGTGGCTTCCATAATTTTCCCCAGGGAGATTATTCCACATGATTTCACTGTCAGGAAGCAGTTTGCTGCTGGTGCTGCTTCTTTTTTTGTCTGTATGTTTGGGTATTTTGAAAGCTTTTTTTTTTTTTTTTAAACTACTCTTTGAAGCAACAGCTTTAATTAGAAATTCCTCTCTGTTCTTCCCCCAACCTTTCTTTCTTTATCAGACAGCCAGAGGTCAAGGTATATTAATAGCTACTGCATGACTCAGAGTTGTTAACTCAAGTGGATCCCTTCATACTGAGATCTGCTGGTTGATGTTCCTGGCTATACTATCGCTCTAGGAGAGAGAACCTTTCCTATAAAAAAAAAAAAAAACAGAATAAAATAGCAAAATAGACAAGCAGCTGGGTCTCCCTCAGTATTTTCATTTCCATTTTTCTCCAGACGAATTCTCTTTTGTTGCTACTCCCTCTGCTCGCTGTGGAAGGAGGAACTGTATACGAAGAATAATATTCAACAATCTCCATCCCTACTTGAGGATTAGTCTGAGGCTCTCCTCCATACCTCATGAGTGATAGAAAAGGAGTTAGAGCCTGAGCATTCCTTTTCTCCCCCCTCTCCCCCCCAAAATCTCAGAATGTGTGAAGCAGCATCTTAGCCCCTTTAGCATGTGTGTGTTCATATGTGGCAAGGGAAGGGGTAGGAGGACAGAGTCAGTGTGACCTTGGAACAGTTGTGTTCTTAACCTCTGTGTTTGCTTTCTGAACCTTCCCTTTCTCCAAGAGGGATGATGTCCTACCTCTTTTTATGATGGGCAACACTAACCCGACCATGGGGTTAAAGTCCTCACTGGTCCTATGGGTGCTGGCTGAGGCTGGTGCACATTGGAGATAAGGAGACGCCTGGAGTATAGTGTCAGAATCCTCACTCATTTTTTAATCATAAAAATATGTAACCTTCCTGCCTTGGTTCAGGGCAGTGATTTTTAACAGGAGAAGTCTGTGTCAAATGACTGTCTTCCCTGCCCTCACCCAAAGTAAGTTATTTATAATTAGGGCTCCATTTCTGTCACATGACCTCCATGATTTCTGCAGCGGCCAGTTTGGCTAACCCCAGGGCTGCCCAAGCAGCTGGCTCTGCGGCCAGCTGCTTAGGTGGCCCCAGGGACAGCCACACCAGCTGCTGCTCTGGCAGACCCCTGCAGCTGGTGCTGCTGGCCCCAGGTGTCCCCACTTTCCCCTAAGATTTACTCACAGTTATTTTTAATAAAAGTCATGGACAGGTCACGGGCAGTGAATTTTTATTTACTGCCCGTGACTTGTCCATGACTTTTACTAAAAATACCTGTGATTAAATTATAGCCTTATTTATCATTCTTCTCTCATCTGTCTATGCTGTCTGTGTAATATGTTTTCTAACAGAAATTATTGGCCTGCCAATTGTCCCCTGGGTTAGGAAGTGTTAACATTCCATTCTTCCCCTATGCCCTTAAATCTCACTTTCCCTTCTAATCTTCTATCAATTGTCTTGCACAAAGCTTACTCAGGATAGTAACCCTGCCTTATTTATATAGTATTTGAATTACTCTTTTCAGGTATGGTTACTTGCATGAGTTTCAGTTTAGTAACTAGAACTGTGAAAAATTAGTCTTACATCTGCTATGTAAGCCGCATCCACACATGCCAAGAGCCTGTGGATAGACAAGGGGAGAGGAATGAGGGGTCACACGGGCTAGTCACAGCAAGGGCATAACACGACACCTCTTGCCCTCTCTCCAACACTACTTCTCACAGGGGCGAGCCCCCCCTCCGCCACTGTGTACTTGCACACCGAGTCTCCTCGTGCTCCCCACCTATCCCCTACGCAACCCACACACGTGCTCCCGCGAACGCTCCTTTCACATCGAGGCTCCGCTTGCTCTCAGCCCCCCGCGACGAAGAGTTGAGGGCAGCTGCTTCGTCGTGACTAGTGCGCATGCTTACATGTCTCGCGCATGCTCCGTTACAACGAGGAGGAAAATCTAAACGGCGGCCGCCGCCGCCATATTGAATAGCTGTCAGCGGTGCTTTGCGCGTCTGCTGCCTCGACCCACCAGCGAACAGCTCAGGGCGGCCCCCAGCGCCTGCTGCCCGGCCGCGGAGGGGTCTGCGTGGGGGCCCGGCCACAGCCGACCACCGAGAGCGCATCGGAGACCCGGCGGGACCGAGTCCCCTGGCAGAGGCCCCCGCCGGGGAGCGGAGCCGCAGGTGAGGGGGGACGCGGGCAAGAACTGGGGAGGGGGTTGGTGTCCGCGCCGTGCCCGACCCGCCGCCTACCAGGCCGCATTCGGCCCGCCCCCGCCTCCGCTGCTTCCCGCCAGGCTGGGGCCGAGGGGGGCAGGGGTCTCGGGAGCTGTCAGAGCCCGTGATCAGATTAGCGGGGGCTGCCTGCCTGGTCCCTCCTCCCCTTCCCCGGGGCTGTGTGTGTTCCCCCCACCCCGCTGCTCTGGCCCCGGGACTCTATGTGCCCCCCCCGTGGCCCCTCGGCGCTGCCTGTGTCCCCCGCGGCCCCGCCCCTAGGGCTGCCCCCCTCCGTAACTCCTTCCCTAGAGCCCCGTGTTCCCCGCAGCGCTTGTCTCCCCCAGGGCTGTGTCCCTCCCTGCCACCGCCACGCAGCTCGCCCCCCTCTCCCGGTGCTGTCCCGTCACCCCGCGCTCCTCTCGGCCCCCTTCTACACTGAGTGGTCCGCCCCCAGCCTCCTCTCTGCCCGCCGCCTTCGGAGATTGCAGGAGGTTATGGGGAGAAGGAGTTCGGCGGCCTGGGGGGATCAAGCTGCTGCAGCCTGGGATGGGAATTGATGCTTTTCTTCCGCTCGCTCTCTCTCGTCCGCTAGCATCTAATTTTGGTTCTCGGTGCCCGGAGCCGGTGTAGCGGCGCATAATCCTGACTCGCTCGAAGCCCTAAATTGCGGGGAGGGGGTTGAGCGAAAGTGCAACTCGGAAAGGCCCCTCGGCTACTTGTTGCAATGAAGATGATACTTTGTAACACGTTCCTCACGTCAGAAACAAAACACCCACCCACCCCTGTGCAGCCCGGGAGCAGGAGGCGGCCCGGCGCCGTATCAGCCGGACTAGGAGTACAGAGACGTTTTGCGGGCGCGTCAGGTTCAGCTGCATTCCCCCACCGCCTCCAGGGTTTTTTGAGAGTTGGGGGCAAGCTCTGAATTTGTAAATCGCTCCATCTTGAAACTAGAGCTCACTCCTCAGTTTTTTAAAATAAAAGTTTAAAATGATTTAGTCCGTAAAGTAGTCTGGGGGAGAGTGTTGGTCCTTTGCAAAAGGCAAGATACAGCATGTAAAATTCCACTGCTGTGCAACTGCTTTTCACTAACAATATCTTAAGGATTTTTAACTCTTGATGTTCTTGTAGAACATCAGCTTGGATCAATGAATGTACGAATATGGAAGGATAATAAGGAATTACTTCATAAACATGTGCCATGAAGCATCTGTTGCTATTGTTTACAACAAATGTACATTTTAAAGCCTCAGTCTAAATACTGATCTACATAATGGTCGCAACAGACTTGAGCCATTGTACATTATATTATGTTGGATAAACATCTGATATAAATAATGCAAATTTTTGTTTTAATCCTTACCATTAAAAACTAGCTAAATCAAGGAAATTTAAAGCATGAAAATGTGTTTCTTAACTACATCATTCCCTTGCCCTTGTTTGTTATCAGCTTGGATGTTTAAAAATAGCACTTTGTCTCAGTACTATTGTAACTGATTACACTAATTTTATTTAATGAAGTGTGAAGCTGCATTTGTCAAACTATAGAGCGTGCTGATGGAGGATTTGATATTACTACTTACAGTACATGTTTGTTGACAGGCATGTATTAGTCTGAATCAACAAGTGCAGGGTTGGGAGACAAGAAGTCCTGAGGTGTAATACTGTGTAACTTTAGGCAAGTTCACCTTGCTATGCCTCATTTTCTGTATTGATTAATTGCAGGTATTTGCCTGCCTACGTGTGTCACAGGAATGCAGTACATGTATTCAAAGTGTTACATAAGGGCGGATCCGCAAAGGGGACTTGGACTCAGTCTTGTAATGTTCAACATTTAGGTGCCATATTGTCTAATGAAATTCACAGCCCCACATTAGGTACACGGGCTCCCCTATACAATGGATGGGGAGAGGTGTCAAAGAATGGAATCCACAAAAGTCAGCAAGCTGAGCAGGGAGCTACCTAAGCTAGCCAGTAGACAGTGTTAGGTCTAGGGAAGTCTTTTTCTGTCAACCTAGCTACCATCTCTTGGGGAGGTGGGTTACCTATGCAGACAGCCTAGGTAGCGTAGCATTTTAAGTATAAACAAGCCCTAAGGTTCAAAGCCATAAACTCTCTTTTGGAGTTAGGTGCTTAAGCCCTTTCTTGCAAAAAACAGGGTGGAGGTGTCCCCTGCTTACATTTTTAGCCTGACTGATAGAGCACTCGCCTTGGATAGTCATTGGCACGGGCTTGAACTTGGGACTCCCACATTTCAGGTGAGTCCCCATACCACTGGTTGATAGTTGTTCTCACTCTTTCCAGAGAGTGTTTGTTTATAAGAAGTGGAACAATTTAAACAGGAGAGGTTGAGAGGGAACAGCCCCAGAATATGCTTTTAGCCCAGAAGTTAGGGCTATCTCCTGAAAGGTGGAGACAAGGGTTTAAATTCCTGCTCCACATCTAGCAGAGGGAAGAATTGAATCTGGGATTCCCACGTCCTGAGTGAGTGCTCTAACCACTAGCCTAAAACTTACAAAGGGGGCACCACCTCCACTTCTGGCATTTTGTACGGGGCATGATCTATCAGGAAGC
Source organism: Chelonoidis abingdonii (assembly GCF_003597395.2). Classification (NCBI taxonomy): domain Eukaryota; kingdom Metazoa; phylum Chordata; order Testudines; family Testudinidae; genus Chelonoidis; species Chelonoidis abingdonii. Next base: position 335,405,180 of record NC_133769.1, read on the forward strand.
CATTCAGCATGTCTATCAGATCAGGCCATACAGGTGAGGTAGGCAGGGCATTGCGTAGTTTGAGGATTCTGCTGGGATTTAGGTGTGAGGTAAATGCCTGGTTGCCTGGACTGAGGTGGTTGTGTGTATGCCTAGTGGCAGATTTTTAGGGGTCTATAGGATTTTATCGGTTGATACTTAGGTGCTTATAGGGTAAAGCAGCAGTTGAGCAGGGGCTTTGGGGATCTAAATTTTGGACTTAAGCACCTAAGTATCAACTTTGGGGGATTCAGCCTTAAATGCCAAATGTTACCAGTGGTCCTTAAATAGTATGATTGGTACTATAGAAATATGAAATAGAAAATATGCAGTGTAAGTATGACAAATGTGGAGCTGAGATTTGCAGAATTGAGGACAGCCGGGTCTGGACTTAAGTTAGACCTGCTGCATTAATCATGGTTGATAAACAGAGGACTGCAGTCAAGGCCCAATCTGAGAGTGGGAGAACTGTTTGATTCCACCCTGAGATAGAGGTGACAGCTAGAGGCATAAGACAGACCTGAAGAGGTTACACTCAGAGAGACCAGGAGCAGGTCAGAGGTGCAGTCCACCCGGTAACTGTGACAGAAGCAGTATTTCCTTGGGAATGAAGTAAATGAGGTTTCTTCAGATATACAGTCTGGTGTTGCCTAGACATTTTTAATGACATAATCTTTTACTATTATCCAAGATTTTTTGTTTGTGAGCAGGGGTGGCATCATAAAATTATAGCATATAAGGGTTGGAAGGGACCTCAGGAGATCATCTAATCCAATCCCCTGCTCAAAGCAGGACCAATCCCCAACTAAATCATCCCAGCCAGGGCTTTGTCAAGCCTGACCCTAAAAACTTCTAAGGAAGGAGATTCCACCACCTCCCTAGGTAACCCATTCCAGTGCTTCACCACCCACCCAGTGAAAAAGTTTTTCCTAATATCAACCTAAACCTCCTCCACTGCAACTTGAGACCATTACTCCTTGTTCTGTCATCTGACACCACTGAGAACAGTCTAGAACCATCCTCTTTTGAACCCTCTTTCAGGTAGTTGAAAGCAGCTCTCAAATCCCCCCTCATTCTTCTCTTCTGCAGACTGAACAATCCCAGGTCCCTCAGCCTCTCCTCATAAATCATATGCTCCAGCCCCCTAATCATTTTTGTTGCCCTCTGCTGGACTCTTTCCAGATTTTCCACATCCTTCTTGTAGCGTGGAGCCCAAAACTGGACACAGTACTCCAGATGAGGCTCACCAATGCCGAATAGAGGGGAATGATCACGTCCCTTAATCTGCTGACAGTGCCCCTACTTATACAGCCCAAAATGTCGTTAACCTTGGCAATGAGCACATGTTGACTCATATCCAGCTTCTTGTCCACTGTAACCCCTAGGTCCTCTTCTGCAGAACTGCTGTCTAGCCATTCGGTTCCTAGTCTGTAGCAGTGTATGGGATTCTTCCGTCCAGCATATGCTGATTGGGATGAGGAGAGTCTAGCCTAGTGGTCAAAGTGGGCGTCAGGCCTAGTGGTTTGATTAGGCATTGGCAACCAAGGACTAGGGTCAGTAGTCAGAGGTCAAAGCCAAGGGCCAAACTGGAAGGCAGGAACTGGATACCAGAGCCAAGGGTTGAGCCTGGAGTCAGTAATCAGAAGCCAAAGACAAGGTTCAAACCTGAGTGAGCAGGATAGCAGACAAGGAGGAATTCAAGGCAGTGTCAGGACAGCAGCAAGACTGGGTGGAAGGCAGGGGCAGCAGGAACAGTGTAACACGGGTGCAGGCACAGTGGTGCACATGAGCATACAGCCAGGGCCGTCCTTAGGATTTATGGTGCCCTAGGCGAGATTATTAAACTGGTGCTCTTGTTCCTGTCTTGCTCTTAGCAACACAAACATAAGCTTACAGTATTGGAAAACTTGCCACAGGCATGTTACTAAAACCAGTTTAACTTAATTAAGCACACTGTAATGCTGATGAACTAGCACTAAAAAGTAGCACTATAGAAAAAATTCTGATTTGACAGAATGATGCAAATAATATAATTTTTTTAATTTTTCAACATTTTATTGGAAATTTATATGAAGAGGTATTGAAACAAGGATTAGTTTTTAATTAAAAGCAATCTTTCTGGCTTTTTTGGCTGCAAAATCAGTAATAATGTCATCGTATGACAAAGACAAAGTGATGTCTTGTTCAATTGTAAGAATAGCAAGACCAGTCACAAGACCAGTCAGTGTTCCTGCTCATTGTAGGTGGAGATAGTTTTTATGGCTTTAGTTTTGAGAACTCCGTTTCTTGTGCTACTGTTACGGATTGTCGTAGGATATGAGTGGCAAGTTTGCTGGTATGAATAAACTGTACAATGTCCATCATTGATTTTGCATGTGTCACAACTCAATTCTTTCATACAGGTCAGTCCATTTAAATTAAACGATCACACGTTCGACGGTCTTCTAGTCGGGTCCACAACGTGTGCCCGCGGGCGCCATGGCACCTACAGGGCTCAGTACCACATATGCCAGAGGACGAGCATCTGCCAAATGTCGCGAAATTCGCAGCATTTTAGCGCCAACACTCTGGTGACATGCTTGCGCGAATTTCAGCAGCATTTCGGGGATGCTTAGTCGCCACACGGTCTTTGTCTGGCGACTGCCAGACGAAAAAGGTTGGGGACCATATTCTGGTTCTTGCACTTTGTCATTAGTGCTCTTGTTTTCCTATTTCATGATTTAGTCACTCAGCCCGTGGTGAGTTGAATTGGAACCCGCGCCGAGCGGGTTGAGTGGTCAGGGGGTCTCAGCTGCTGGCCTGCTCAGCCTGTGCAGCGTGGGGTCCTTGGGTGTGTCCAGGCCAGCGGGGTGTGAGTGGGATTGGCCTGGGATCCGAGATGGCAATGGGCGCGGCCGGAATCCAGAGCGCGGTGGGCTGAAGCATTTCAGCACCACTGCAGTCATCAAAATCGGCTCGCGTGCACTTTGATTGTGCCGTAGGTTGCCGACCTGTCTATGCACTAGTAAGGAGATGAGCTATTTACAGTTGTTTGGAGGGCTCTATTTGGCAGTAAAGGGCTATGGAAGTCAGTCAAATTTTTTGTTTCTTTTGATGAAATGGTCACACTCCCTTCCCATACCAAACTTGTCACATAATTGTCAACAATTAATTTTCTGTTTTTGGCTAGTATTGATTTTTTAAAAATATTTGAAATTGAATTCAAATTTTTAGCAGCATTTTTGGCACAAATTGTTCAATGACATCAAATGGCAACACAGTACTGCTTCATGTTGGCTCACCCCCCCCGCCTGCTGGTCAAGCTGCAGTGGAGGGAGATAGGTGGACACTGCAATCTTGGGGTGCAAGTGGACAGGAGCAGCAAACCCTCAGGTCCAATCATCAGTGGGACCACCGCCGCTAACGGACCATGGTGAGTTAGCACAGAATGATTCAGGACGGGAGCACCCATGGAGCCACAGCGGCTCATCCTGTCCTGTGCAGTCCCCCGGATTAGATGGATCATAGCTAGTCCGGGTAGATGGATCCCAGCTAGGGTGACCAAATCCAGATGTCCTGATTATGGCCAGTCTCGTATTGTGCTTTGTCTTATATAGGCACCATTACCCCACCTAGGGTGTCGACGCAAGTGTTGAAACTGAGATGGGAGGTGGGGGCAAGTAGACCTATATAAGAAAAGGCCAAAAATTGGACTGTCCCTATAAAAGTGGGACATCGGCTCCCCTCCCCCAACCCCTGTCCTGATTTTACACATGCTATCTGGCTTCACCAGCCACGCATATGTGACCTTCCAATCCTGGGGCCTGCGAGGAAGTAGTACTTTCACTGTCATTCTCAGCAGGTGGCAGCCAGCCTCACCTCCCCCGGCATTCACCCACAGCTACAGCTCACGCCGGGGGAAGAGTTCACGTCACAGGTGAGCTAGGCGGCAGGTTTATTTTTGTGGTGCCCAAAGTGGTGGTGCGGCCCCGCTGTCACTGTAAGCCAATATAAATGAGTACAGTGCATTGCACCACAAGTTACAAGGTCAAATAAAGTGTAAAGTCCGAAGGAGCACTTGGCTGCTTTCAATATACGGTATTTATTTTTTGTGAAAGTGGGAATGTTCTTTGTTTTCTTGATACTGTGTGGGTGTCAGTTCCCCTGCAAGGTGCCAACTGAAGGTGCTGGGGAAAGAGTGTAAGAGATCCAGAAGAGAGAAAGCCGGGATGGAGTGTCAGTTTGGAGTGGCTGGGGAATGGGTAAAGCCCAGATTGGGTCTAGGTCCCCCCTCAAGGATGGACCTGTGGGAGGTCCTGTTTTTGTACCTACAAGCTTTGTTTTAGACTGTGATCTGTCGTCTAATAACCTTCTGTTTTACTTGCTGGTGAGTTGGAGTGCAGGACCTTGGTTGCCCAGGACTCTGGGGCAATCACTGCGGAAGCGCACAGTGTAGAAGGGCATGCTGAATGCTCTGAGTCAGACCCAGGAGGTGTAAGCGTCTTGCTCTGGAGACAGTATGTCGCGAGAGGAGGCCCCCCAGAGTCCTGACTGGCTTTGTATGGAGTAGTTCAAAGCATCCCAGAATCCTCTTCCACACCATGCATTCCCGGAAGTCCAACAGGCACTGACGCTCTCTCCTCTGGCTTTGTCTCTTTTCCAGCATTAGGAGGCACCTGATCTCTTGTCTCCAACCTTCAGTTGCACCTTGCAGGAGAGCGACCCAGGCCATCATTGCCGGAGGCAGGGTTTCAGCCATTTCTCTGTGCAGATGGCTCACTGGCACTCTAGGGCTCTACAACAATCACACCCCTTATCCCACCATTAGATCCTTGAGAAATGCATAGGGGAACTGAGGCACCCAACAGTAGTCAGAAAAACATTAAGAACATTCCACTTGTACACCTGTATACTTTAAGGGTGTGAATAATCAAGTATTGTGCTAAACACAATGATACTCCAAATGACCACCAAATTTAGTTGCACATTTTTCCCTCAAGTGGGCCTCTGGATGGGGGGGGATGAGGTTCATACTGCAGCAGGGTGCTCAGGGTTGTGGTGCTGGGGGCACAGGCTCTGGGGTGGGCAGGGCTGGGGATAGGAACTTGAGCAGAGGCTGCCCCAGGGTGGGCCAGAGGGCTCGCCCACGTGCATTGAGCTTGGGTACTGACAGAAGAGCTCGGCAGGATGAGTACACCGTGCCTGTGTCGCCGCGCTGTTCCCCTACTGTCAGCCACTCTCTGCACACTGGTCCTGTATGTTGACTTAGGTTTCTCCAGGTTCCAGGCTGCGACTCGGCCGTCCCCTGAGGCTTATGCTGGGTCTTGGGAAGGGGAGTTAAGCCCATGTGTGGGACCCTGGCCACCCATGATGTCGACTGTGTTGGTGCCTGGGCTGTCTAGAGATGCGTGGCTTTGTCAGTGTGTGTCCGTGGCTTCTCTCCGTCCTCTCCGTACTTCCCGAATCCCGCTCGCAGAGCTCAGGCTCCATTATGGTGCCATGCCACTTGGTTTCTTATGGCCTCTAAGGCTCAGAGCGGGACAAGAGAGAGGAGGAGGACGAGACGGCTAGATGTAGTATGTTAACAGGGAGCCGACTGAGGCGGCGGTAGGGGAAGCAAAACCCAGCTCCAAATATTGGTGGAGCACAGCCCCCAGCCTTGAATATTCCTGGTGCTTGAGCACCTCGAGTCCAGCCCCTGCAGGTGAGTTCCTTCCCCCACCCCTTCCCAGCGACTTCCCAGCAGCCTTTCCCCTCCCTCAGACTGTGCTGCATTCGGCTCTCTCTAGGACCCAGCAGCCCTGCTCATACATTCTCCTCTGCTTCCCATCTGTCCAGGCTCCTGGCAGACTGGTGCCCCCAGACCTTTTGGTGCCCTAGGTGGCTGCCTTTTCTGCCTATGGCTAAGGATGGCCCTGCATACAGCAGACAGTGAACCACTGCTGGTGGCTTAAGAGCTGTCTTGCTGCCCCTTACAGACAATTGGGTAGTGTGGCCAATCAGGCAGTCTGCTGCAGGCCAGCTGTACTGATGAGGCTCCCTGGAGATTAGTTCTGCTACAGGCCCTAGTTCTGACAGTATCTATCCCTTGAGAGTGCCTTCTAGAGACCTTGGGGCCTCAGGGTAAGCATGGTGAAAGATGCACAGGAGATCCAAGCTGTACTCATTTAGATATTGTAGTTTCAGACCTGACTAGAATCTGCCAAATGACATATTCTTCTTGGCCCTCAATATTTGTCTGTGAATGGGTAGTAGTATGGAGTGGGAAGGGATTCTTGTCTAATGGCTTTAGAAGAGAGACATGGAAGACTGGTTGAATCTTGAGGGAATCTGTTAGATGTACCTTGAATGTAACTTGGTTAATCTGTTTTGTGATCTGGGAAAGGCACTAGATACTTATGGTCCAGATTCATGGAGGAGGAAGTTGTTTGCAGATTCTGGGTGAACAGCCACACCTTATTCCCTATCCCAAAGCCAGGATTTTGCTGGTGGGACCAATGGGCATACTTGTATGTAGGTTGCTTTGGTACTTTCTAAATGCCTCTAGAGTTCTTGGTGTACCTGCTGTATGTAGGCTGTGAGTTTGGTAACAGCAGGCATCCTGAGATTGCCTCCAAACAATCCATGAGCATGAAGATGGAAGCCATAGTTAGCAAAGAAAGGTGATTTCTTGGTGTATGTGTGTGTGGCATTTGTTTTAAGAAAACTCACATGACAGATTAGGGACAGCCAATCATCTTGATGATAGTTTAGGAAGCAATGTAGGTACTGTTCAAGGATCTGATTGACCCACTCTGCCTGCCCATGGGTGATTAGGTGATACGTTGTTGTTGTGGTTAGGGCATCTATACTTGGACAGTATAGAAATTCTCATCAGAAGTGGGAAATAAACTGGAATCCCCAATTAGATACTATGCATGTAGGCAAGCCAAGGAGATGAAAGATGTAGCTTGCAAACGGGTGGGCTGTCTCCTGAGCAGAGGGAAGTGCCTGGTATGAAACAAAATGCCTTATCTTGGTTCAGTGGTCAACTACAACTAGAATGGTATTGTGCCCTTGGGAGGGTGGTAATTCCATGATAAAGTCTATGGAAATGATGATGGCCCTTGACTGAGGTGGACTGCATAAGGGCAGTCTGAGTCCCAGCAGTCTTGAATGGGGGTCTTGGTCCAGGAGTAAAGATAACTGGAATATGCACAGGACGCAGCAGAGATGCATATGGTAGGCCCTGGAAACCAGGTCTTGGGTCTTTAGAATGGCTGATGTGACTTGCTAGGGGAGCATTATGGCAGAGTTGTAGGACTCAAAGCCAGGTGGCCCCTTTGGGCGCACAGATGCCTTCCTCATGGTATAGACTTCTGACCTGCAACATGAAACCTATAGCGGTCTGGTCCTCTTAGGGATCTCAGGCTTGATGAGTTTGGATGGCAAAGGGATCTCTAGATAACTGAGAGTGGATGGAGGATAACAGGTCATGGGCTATGATGCCAGAAATGAAGTTTGAGGGCTTGAGAATCATGGACGCAGTCTCCGCACCAGGTTTGTAGTATTCATTCTGTTGGGACTATGCTTCTGCTTTCCTTGTCCTTATTCCTGGCTGGTAAATGACCCCAAACTTGAATTTCTTGAGAAAAGGGATCAGTATGTCTGCTGCTGGTTCAGGTTCCTGGCCATTTTTAGGTATTGCAAGTTTTTATGATGTCAGAACTTGGAATGGAGCCTAGCACCTTCCAGAAGATGGTGCCATTCTGCATAGGCTGCTTTGATATCCAGAAATTCTTTGTCCGGGTTGTCATAATTCATCTCAGCAGCAGTGAGTTTTCATAAGTAAAAAGCACACTGATGAATTCAATCATTGGGATTATTAGGTTGGGCAAGAACTGTCCCTAGTGCAAACTTTGAAGTGTCTGCCTCCACTATAAATGGTCTGGAGAGGTCTGAGTGCACCAAGATGGGAGCTGTGACAAATTTCTGTTTCAGATTATCAAAGACAACTTGTGCCCCTGCGGTCAATGAGAACACACTGGTGAGCACAGAGAATCCTGGGATAAATCATCTATAAAAATCAGCAAATCCAAGAAGCATTGGATTCCGCAGACATCCTTTGGTGCCACCTGATCTGTGGTGGTCATCACCTTGCAGAGGTCCATTGCCAGTCCCTTGGATATCTCATCTCACCCAAGAAATTCAAGGTCAAACTTGCATTTCTCCAGCTTGGCATATAGATGATTCTGGAGTAGTCTTTCAAGAACACTACATGCCTGCTAGTCATGAAAAGCTGGGTCTTTGTGGAAAATCAGAATATCATCAAGGTTGATAATGACAGAGTGGTCCAGCATATCTCAAAATATATTGTTCAGCACTCTTTCAACACTTTAAGAAGCGTTGCATGACTAGATTTTCATGGTGGCTGTGTCAAGTTTGAAAGGTGGTCATCCACTTGTCTCCTTCATGCATGCGCACCAGGTTATATGCCCCGCACAGATTTAATTTTGTGAAAATGCTGTGCCTAGCCAGTGTAAGAGCTCGTTGATGATGGAGAGGAAGTAGCGGTTTCATATAGTCACCTTGTTCAGGGTCAGATAGTCAGTGCACGGCTGTAGAGAGCCATCCTGCTTCTTGACAAAAAAGATTGGTGCAGACATTGGGCATGTGGATAAGTAAATGAAACCCTTCTGAAGATTCTCTTACATGTACAGGTGGAGAGCCTGAAATGTGGGTTCAGAGAGGGCACCACTCCTTGTCAAAAGCATCTGCAAAGTCTTGGTATTTGTGAGTGATCTTGGCCACAGCAGGCAAAGCTGTGGGGATACTGAGGGCTGAGGTCTTCCAGTGGGTGACATGAACTGCAGAGAGTACTGGTCTGGTTCTTGACGCCTGAGACACAGGATAGTTGACAGTACCAGTGAATGTGGGGGTCATGGGTGGTAAGCCAGGGTATACCTAGGATGATGGGAGTATGAGGGGCCTGGATTAATCCAAACTGATGGTTTTTCTAGTGCCCCTGGAGGATAGCTGTTACTGCAGGTCTAGTGTGGGTTACTGGTCTCAAGGAAAAAAGAGGCCCATAAATAGTCTTGACCAGATCTGGTGAGTCCTTGCGTATGATTGGAAATGCATAGGTCTTAGGAAAGTTCAAATCCATAGAGTTACTTGAGGCCCCTGGGTTGACTATGGCTTATAGATGAATCTTGGAGCTTACCAGTAATCAAATCAATACAGGTGTTTAGAGTTGCATTTGAAACTGACTTGAGGGTGCTCCTGTGCTCACTGTGGCTTGTGGGGAATGAGCAAGGGTGTAGTAAGAACAGAAACTGACACTGGTTCACAAACCCCCCACCCTTGTCATGATTTCCGTCAAATTTGTCAGGCAAAGGAATCTTTTTGGCTCCAGGAAGAGCTAGGTAGGAGGGTCCAACTGAGAAACCTGCACCTGCAGGACCACGTTATGTGATTGAAGTATGATTACTTGCACTTACAGGTTTCTGAGTGGGATCTGCCAGTTCCACTGGGATGTTAGTAGGGTCCATGCTTACACTGAGGACACCTGGCTCTTAAGTTTAGGGGTTGCTCAGTCTGTCAGACAACTGGGAGAAGAGCAATCTAGACTAGTGATTGTAGCAGGCATCAGGAACCAAGGACTAGGGTCAGAACTGGAGTCGGTAGTTGGAAGAAGGAACTGAGAGTCAAACCAGAGGGCAGGAACTGCATACCAGAGCCGAGGGTTAACCCAGAGTCAGAAGCCAAAGGTTGAACTGGAGATCATAGCAGGAACGATGGATGGGGTTCAAAGCAGTGGCAGGACAGAAGCAAGGCTGGGTGCAAGAGAGGGGCAGCAGAAACAAGGTAGTTCAAGGTAGGGGAAGCAAGAACAAGATAGTGCAAGAGCAGGTGCAGTGGTGGGCATAAGCATTGAGCAGCCAGCAAGTTGTGACTGGCTTAAGAGCTGGTCTGCTGGCCCCTGCAATCAATCAGGCAGCCTGATGCAGGCCAGCTGTACTGATGACGGTCAGCTCCGCTGCAGGCCCTGATTGCTGCCATACAGTGGTGGAAGTTGTTCAAGGCATTACTTTTTGGTATTGTACATTTTATCCACAGCAAAACTGTCTGGCTATCACCCTGGGTTGAAAGGGTGTGAGTGCATGAAGGGAGGCCTTTCAAGACTGTATAAACTAAAACATTGTCTGATTGCTACAAGATTTTTGGAAAAACTTCTGATTACATTGGTCTACAATTTTTGAGAAGTTGTCTGCTTCAGAGATAAAATGTGGTATTTATTATGTATTTTGATGTGCTGAATTCAAATATGACAATTAAAACAACTGATTGGCTACTGTTTCTAAGATATTTAAGTTTTTACATTTTATGTCTAGTTATAAATTGATGTAGATATAGAGTTTTAATCATAAAATGTAAACCTAAGGTCTTTCAGTGTTTATGGTTGCTTAGATGATAATATTGCACCTGCCTGTTAGTAACGACTTTAAAAATCAGCAAAAGTTAAAAATAAAAATATTATAAACAAAAGCAAAAAAACTATATGTACAATAGGTTAAGTCCATCATGTCACCGGCGCTTCTTGGCTTTCCTTGTATTCATTTAAATGAGCATCTCTTGCAGCCCACAACTCGCAAGCACTGTTTGGCCCATTTGCCCGATGTATTTCTCCATGTGCAATGTCCTGTGAACAATCGCTCGCCGTGCTGTCCTCACTGCTCCGCAGTTTGTGGACCAAAAAATCACGATGAGAGTGCAAAAAATTATCTTCCAGTGGAACAAGTGCAACCAAGCTTTGAAAATGCCTGAAGGTTTCCACCAACAAACCTGTAGTTGCTGCCTTGTTGTCTGAGAAAGTTTATTGCCCAACTACCTGGAACGCTCCACCGTCTTTCTTGCCTAACGCAGTGCATTCAAAGCATCAATCCTTGAAGAAGTTCACGAATCTGAGGACCAACAAAGACACCTTCCTTAGCTTAGCTTCACTTAACCTAAAAATATCCCACGGAGCGACTTGAAGCTGCTTGTGTTTGTCAAGGCCTTGACAAATTCTTCATCAGACCCAGCTTGATGTGAAAGGGTACAAATCTTCCTTGATTCAACCAAGTGGTGATTCTGAACACTTTTCCTCCAGCTCCAATGACTGTAAGAATGGCCAATCTTCTTGATGTATGGGAATTCTCTTGCTACGGACTATCCCATTCGCAGAGAAAAACGCAGCATCTTGTGTATCCAGCCTGCAGACCAAGCAATGAGAGCAACAAACCTTCAAATTCACCACAAAGCTAGCCACTGATGTTGGTCATAGTTTAGTGCACCTTCAAAAGTTGTTTCATTGTTGTTCATAGTTCCTCATATGGACCGCATTGACCAACTGGAATTTTGGCAAAATCATTGCCATTATGCAGCCAAAACAGCGTTAAGCACTAGTACTTTGATGAATCATATGAAACAGTTTCCACTCATCTGGATCCTGCGGATGCGGCCGTGAACGATGTTCGAGGGCTGCCATCACACATCGATGTTGGTTGCAGGCTACAAAGGTCACCTTCCATGAAGAATCAATAAGAATGGGAGCATAGATCCTTTTCGAACAGTCATGGGTACATGAAACCTCCTAACATCACCTGCAGGAGTATAGTCCAGTATAGCCCACTGCTGTAGTCTGGAGCCCAACAGCTAGACTAGAGCCAATCAACAATTTTAAGCATCATTTTCGTTCTCAGTGACCCAGAATTAGTAAAGTTCGACTACATTTATTTCAGAAGCATTTTGGCTATAGAGCAGTGTTATTGAAAGGATACATACGTAGCTTAAGATACTCATTCAGCCTGAAAGGGAGACTATACTATACATACAAGTTTCTCTCCAAGCATCTTATTCCTTATCAGTATTGATTAGCTAGGATTACTACTGGTTAATTTTATTCTCAGTAAGCTCATGAGCATGAATTTTGTTTCACGATCCAAAACTGTTGTTCTCCTTTACTTAGAAACTGATTAATCACTGATTACTTAGAACTGATTATTTAGAAACTGACTCATGAAGCGAGTCCAAGTTGGTAGTTTTTTCATTGCTGTCATGATATCCTATACTACAGGGGGAAAACAAACCACGCATTGGCCTTAGTCTAAAGTGCTAGGACTAACGGAGTAATGAGTGTTAGTATATAACATATTATGATTTAAGAAACCTAACACATAATAAATATACAGCGATAAACTGCTATTTGGAAAGGAAAATAATCAGGTCTGAAATGAAATGTATCCAATGTGCAACTTTGTTGTCCCTTTAAAAGCAGTGTTGGCAATGAACATTATATCACTTCATATTGACACGTGAACGTTTAGATCAGTCATCTTTGTCAGTTTCTACATTTATTTTAAATATTAGCTCTTGTATAAGACACATATATTGAGAGATTATACTGCTTTGTGTCCTGCTGTGAAATTTTCAAAGTTTGTAACTACTGTAAACGAAAAATCAGTGTTAATTTGGGGTTAACGTGTTAACCTTACTAAAATAACCTTTATACAAAATACATAACGCTTCTGTTAAAACATAAAGTTACACATAAAGCTAATTTACATTAATGTTCTGCTACCATTATAGTTAATTAGTATTAACTACTTTATTGGTATGTGAAAATTTATATTATATAGTCTAATAACATTAGCTATACGTCAGAAGACACAGATTTTCAGATTCTTTCAATGTATCCATAATTACAGCGCTTAGTCTTTTAATGCATAAGAATCTTAATGGTACTATTGTATTGTATCTTGCATAAAAGTCAGCAGCCTTACTTCAAAACAAGTTTTTGTTTGGAAATTTCTATTTTAAAATAATTAGAAACGTAAGAGTGACAAACAGGTCACGACATAAAACTTAATCTGTCTCCATCTACTTTTCAAAACCAGAGAAGCTTCTCTTAACTATTTTAATTTCATTTCAGTTTCATTTCAAAGATGCATACAGTCCCTTGTCACCCACTAAGTGTGTGTTTTAATTAGTACCTGGCTGCAGCTTGGATGGCAGCCACGTCTTGTAAGTTCCCTTATGCAAGTCTCCTGTTTGGTTCTCTGATACCTTGAAAGGTTGCTGACTGCTGGCTCAGAAGTGGTGTGCCGAGACTCCATTTATACACTCTAATTTAAAGCTTCGCGTGCCAGGAATAAATTTTAATGTTTTTTAGAAGGTATCTCTATAGGTCTATATATTATGTAACCAAACTACTGTTATATGGAAAGTAAACATGGTTTTCAAAATGTTTCAGAAACTTTATTTAAAATTAAATTAAAATGCAGATCTTATCAGTTTAGTGTGATCCTTGCCCTTGCTTTTCCTTGCTGAGGTTTCCAATGTCTGGCACGTATTTGGATACTTTAAGCTGCACACAGGCTTCTGAGTGACCCCGACTGGCAGGAGGTCAGCGGCTGGAACCCCAGATTGGCAGCTGAGTTGAGTGGAGGTGGTAGGGCTGAGCAGGGCCGGAGGCCTGGACCTTGTCTGGCAGTGGCAGGGGGCCTGCACTGGAACTCCAACTGGAAGCAAGGTGAGTGGGGCTGCAGCAGGGACCCTGGCTGGCAAGGGTCCAGCAGCCGGAACCCCAGAGCAGTGACTGAGTGGCTCAGCCCACCACCATTCTGGGATTCCAGCTGCCAGCTCCTGCCAGCCAGGGTCTCAGCCCACTGCCAGCCTGGGGGTCCTTCACCCAGACCGGCAGCGGGTGCTGAGTGGGACCAGCCGTAGGACCCCAGCTGGCAGGAGACAGTGGTGGAAACCCCAGAGCGGCATTGGGCTGAACCACTCAGCCTGCTGCCATGTGCCATCAAAAATCAGCTTGTGTGCCACCTTTGGCATGTGTGCTATAGGTTGCCGATCCCTGCCTTGAGCTGTTGCATGGCCCACTTTTCTCCAGATCTCTGGAACAGACATGAATTGTGAATATCTACAGACCTCCTAAAATCTGCAATAGAGGAACTCCTCTGCTGGGATTCAGGAAGTGTGCTATTAGGGAGCCCCTGACCTTTGCATTTTAGAAGGTGCTTTACTGGGGAAGATGATTGCCCTGCTGGACTAATAAGATTAATTGGAGCAGAGAATCTTCTCCTGCAGGAAGTTAAGGCCACTTAGGCAGGCATCCAACTGTTCTTCAGCCCTTTTGGGTATGTCTACACTGCAATTAAAAATCTGTGGCTTGCTCGGGCTAAGGGGTTGTTTAACTGCGGTGTAGACATTTGGGTTCAGCCTGGAGCCCGAGCCCTGGGACCACCATACCCCCTTGCAGGTTCCCAGAGCTCAGGCTGCTACCTGAGCCTGAACTTCTACACTAGAATTAAATAGCCCCTTAGCATGAGCTAGGGGCTATTTAACACCAAGGCCAGCCATGGGTGTTTACCTGCAGTGTAGATGTACGCCTAGAATAATAGATTCTAAGGCCAGAAGGGACTATTGTGATCTAGTCTGACCTTCTGTATAACACAAGCTATAGAACTTCCCCAAAATAATTCTATAGCATGTCTTTTAGAATAACATCCAATCTTTGATTTCAAAATTTCCAGTGATAGAGAATTTACCATGACCCTTGGTAAACTGTTCCAGTGGTTAATTACCCTTATTGTTAAACATTTACACTTTATTTCCAGTCTGAATTTGTCTAGCTTCAACTTCCAACTATTAATCCTGTTACACCTTTCTCTGCTGAATTGAAGAGCCCATTATTAAATATTTATTCCCCATGTAGATACTTAGAGATGGTAATCAAGTCCCCCCTTAACCTTCTTTTTGTTAAACTAAATAGATAAAGCTCAATGAGTCCCTCACAATAAGGCATGTTATCTAATCCTTTAATCCAGGGGTGAGGAACCTGTGGGTTGAATGTGGCCCACTGCTTAATTTCATCTGGCAGCATACCATGTGTCCAGATTGCTCTATACTAGTGACTTGTCCTCTTTGTCATTTCCCCAATTTTTCTGTCATCTACAGACTTCAGTATGACTTTTTTTCTTGTAGGTTGTTGATAAAAATGTTAAATAGCCAAGAACTGATAATTACCCTGTCATCATGTTTACCCTTTTTAAGAATTGGCGTTCTTCCAATCTTCTAGAACTAACCCAGTGCTCCAAGATTTAATAAAAGTCAACTTCTTCCAAGATCTAAGTTACTTAGATACTTCACTAATAGGAACTTCAATAAAATAGAACTCTTGCTGCATAATTCACTCAGAAAACTTTGTACCAGATTAGTCTGCTTCACCACCTCCTTTGTCATACTTCTGTGCTCAGTAATAGGTAAACAACTACCCTTCAGTAGACCTGCTGAGGAAACTGCTTGCTCAGAGAAGCAGTGCCTAAGTTGTCAGACAGGGACTCTGAGGCCTTGGCTACACTGGTGCTTTACAGTGCTGCAGCTTTCTCGCTCAGGGGTGTGAAAAAACACCCCCCCTGAGCACAGCAAGATACAGCACTGTAAAGCACCAGTGTAAACAGTGCCGCAGCTCTGTAAGCTAATCCCCACGGGGAGGTGGAGTACGTGCAGCGCAGCGCTGGCACTGCGACCACACTCACACTTCAAAGCGCTGCTGCGGGAGCGCTTCCGCTGCAGTGCTGTGCACTTGCAAGTGTAGCCATACCCTGATTCTGAATAGGATGCCTGCTTCTTACCCCAGGCTTTTAGATTTGTATATACAAGTTTCTTTTGGAAACTAGCTGCTGCATAAAATATGTGATGACAGAATTTGGCATCAAGCATTTTATGTGCTGTCATTTTACAAAGAGAGCTTTATTTGTCAGATTTTGATAAATACCATTTTTTTTGTTGGGTACAATAGAAACTTTGATATATGCTAATGACTTAAAATCTGACCGCGTTGTAGTTAGATATCTTTTTTTATTCAGGAGTTGGCTTTCTTGAAGAATTCTCACATGGTTGATTTTGTGATGTAGACACAGTTGACTGTTTTGCAGAAGGTCCAGATGACTGGTGTGGAGCATGGTTTTGAAGAATTGAACGATTAAATAGTTACAGAGCATGAACTATCCCTTCATCTTAAAGGTGCCTCTTTCAAGTCAAGATTGAGAAAGGTAGATGATGAGCCTTTATTGGATTAAAGCAGTAGGTAGTTTGCAAAGTGAAGGACATCTAAACAGATAATAATTTGGCCTTTTCTGATCTTCCTCAAGGATTCTGCAATTCAGTGTTTACATGGATGTTTAGAGAACTTATAAGCAAGTACATGGAATTAATAAATCGTTCCAGAGACTAAGTTTTTTTTATTTGATTAAAATTGAAATGTTTATTTACACTAAATGAGATATTATTGGAAACACTTAGATGGCAAAAGGGAATTTCCACTCTAATATGCTGTATGACACTGATTCTAAATGTCCTTTGTTCAAATATTTGCATGTTATTTGCTTTATTGAAACCATAATTTGTGTCAATAATTGGACAGGATGCATTTTATTGAACAACTGCTTATTTGATAGTTCATTCTAACACAATTTTAAAACATAAATATTTCTTAATATTGTACTCTGTTATGAGATCATGGAGTTTGGGTGTCTACGTATGGGATGTGGAGAGTTGGAGACAGAGCAGTACTTAGAGCCCTTGGCCAATTCCATGGGAAATCTGGTGTGGAATAATGTAACCCGAGTGGGGAAAACCCCTTCACTTTGGGTGATTGGAGGAAAGTGGACAGTTCCCTTAGGGCTGTTTTGCCAGGCTTCAGGAGATGGAGCCTAGCCGTATGTCTCTGAGCAAGTTCTGAAGTCCCCTGTTGCACTTGTTCTCTTGGAGATGTTCACTGTACCTGGGGAGCTCATTGCCTTTCAGAGATTAAGTCCCCTACCCTGTTTATGAAGGAATAATATGTCAGCAACTCTGAAAATGTAACATTATAGTATTTTCCTTCTGGCCCATTCCTGTAATAACTTCCATAAGAAGTGATGATCTGGTCCCAAGTTATTTCATTTTTTTATTTTACATTTAAAAAGAACACCAGCTGACTACATCATCAGTGTAATGTGTGTATCTACTGTCTTAATGATGTAGACTGGTCTCAGTCTGTAATGAAATTTGAAAGAGAAATTTACAATGTAAATTTCAGAGTCATTGCAGCCCTTGAAGCAGATTAAATATTTCTAAAATCTTTTTTATCAAAGTTCTCTTAAGCATATTATTGACAAAGTTGATTTTAATCTCTTTTGAAGGTATCAAATTCAAATTTAAAGAGAAACTGCAGTGACTAATTTTGTGACTTTAGATGTTTGCAGTATACTATTTAAAGAAGAAATGCATAAAAGAGTTTAACATTGTTTGCCTTTGTCACTTGTGTACTCTGCAAAGTTAACCAGATTCAAAAGCTGTGTGGGGGGGCAGGGGCTGTCATTAACCTACAATATCCAGCTAGCACAATGGGGACCTGACTGAATCCTTTCTGTGCTACTGCGATACAAATGATTGATAAATAATCACTTTCTGAATCTTGTTAAATTATATACTGCTTAGTTATGATTAAGGTGCCTTTAGTCACGGTATTTCTGGAAATTCATAGACAAGTCATGGAGTAATAAATTTGAGCCCATGGACATGTCCTGTTGTGTATACCCCTGACTAAATCTTGGGTGCTCTGGGCCCGAATAGTGCTCAGGGCGACCGTGGGTGCTTGGAGGGGTGGTGGCCTGGTAAGCCACCACAGCTCTGGGGGTGGGTGGCGAGCCAGGCAGCAGCATGGCTGGGACCCCTGATGCTTGCTGGGAGGGCAGATGGGGGGCTGTCGGCTCCCTACCTCACTCCATGAAGTTCCCTGGAACGGACGACATGCCCATCAGCTCCTAGGCAGAGGCACAAGCCAGGGTTCTCTGTGTGCTTGCACCCACCCTAGTGCCGGCTTCACAGCACTATGGTGACATGTGCAAACTGCTGGCCATGCTCTGCCTAGACCGAGGAACATGTCACTTCCTTCTAGGAAGCCCCTGCAGGAACGCCGCCCAGAGTCCTCACCCCTCCTGTTGCCCCACCTTCTCCCCACCCTGAGCCCTCTCCCACACCAAAATTTCTGCCTGCTGCTGGGGGTGGAGGAGTGACAAGTGGCCTGGAAAAGGGGAATTGCCCAGCCAGTGCTGCGTGAGCTGGCCCAGAGATGTCCAGCTCACAGGGGCGCCCCGGACCAGCCGATACAGATGTTACTAGGGCTCCTGGAAGTCACGGAATCATGATCCATGACAGACTCCACAGCCTAATTATGATTGGATGAGATACAAAAATTTCAGTCAAGAGATTCTCTTGCAGGTCTCCTCTTCAAAACTTCAAAATCTTTAGATTATTAGTATGATACAAAAGAAGCCTAAAATGATGTACAGACAAAAAACAAGCACAAAAAATGTAGCTATGTGTGAGAAAAAACTTGCCCGTAGTGAAATGTGTTGGGCGTGCATAGTATTTATGAGGAGGTGAAATCTCATAATTGGGACTTCTAAAAATTGGGATATTAGATGACTAGTAAACATGGTGAGAGAAGAAACCTCATTGCGCAGGTATTATCTGATGTCTTCCTTGGAGACCAGGTAAACTAATATTCAATAGTCTTAACTTTTAGTTTTCTTTTCTCTTTTCCCAGCTTCATACTGAATCATCTTCCTACTTGGTATACTGTCTTCTCCTCTCAATCCCAATCAGCAACCATTAAGCAGATTTTAAAGTCTCATTGAAAGAATGGAGTTTAAAGGCATGTGTGCTTAACTGCTTTTCTGCCATCAAGACTTAGTGTGTGTAGCGAAATAAAAATAAGTAAATTCTTCCTGGTAAACATCCTTCAACCTATTCTTTTGTTGCTCTTATTGTGAACTCATCAATTTTGTCCACCTTTTAGATTCATTGAATCGGAAATGAAATGCAATCCACCAGCAGTTTTTCTGCCCCTCTTCGCCTTTTTTATTTTCTTGCCTCTGTTTCTATCTTTCTAGGACCTCCATATATTATCTCATGGTGTTCAAACTCTGCTGATCAGCTTGGGTGATGAGAAATTTCCTTTCTGGTCAGATTGCAGAGACCCTTGTTTTTTGCCTCCTCTGGAGCATGGCACAGGTCACTTCTGGTTTGAACTAGAGTCAATGGTGGATTCTTAAGGTTGAAGTCTTTAAATCAAGATTGAGGACTCAGTAGCCCAAGCAGAAGTTATGTCATCCTACAGTAGTGTATAGATAAGTTCTGGCCGCAATGTGCAGGAGATCAGACGATCAGTGGTTCTCAACAGTGCTGATCACACACGTGCATCCAATATGACATCCCTCTGCCATACAATAGTGTGTGGTGTGTGTATTAGTATATATATGTGTGTGTGTGTATTATATATTACTAGTATGGATGTGGCCCACATAACACACACAGACTGCCATATGCGGCCACAGTGCGTAAATAAGTGAGAACCATGGACAGATGCCATCTAATGGCCCTGTTAACCTTAAAATCTACTTGAAATCAACAAGGATGGTCATAATGCTTGGTTGATATCTGCTACCAGTATTATGAATGAATATGTAAATAAGACTGGTTCACGGTATTATCGCGAGCGATATTATATCTGCTCTCTGTTATCTTAAAATGAAATAATTC
This sequence comes from Chelonoidis abingdonii, assembly GCF_003597395.2. Taxonomy (NCBI): domain Eukaryota; kingdom Metazoa; phylum Chordata; order Testudines; family Testudinidae; genus Chelonoidis; species Chelonoidis abingdonii. Next base: position 335,424,794 of record NC_133769.1, read on the forward strand.
TGTTATTTATCATTACCAAACTTAGGAATATTTTTTCAAATGAAAAGAGTGTCGCGTGTGTGTCGCGTTGAAAACACAATTTTCTCAACCAATTAGTGGTGATTGAAATATCTTTCCCAGACTCCTCCCCCGCCCCCAAGGTGACTAGTGCAAACCCACAGCAGATCTTAAAACCTGGTTCTACTCTGCTCCCATGTGTGGGATGGAGAGCTGCTGATCAGTGTTTGAGAAAGAGTTCCCCTTCCTCTGGTGCATATGGTGGGTCAGTGTCCCCCTCTGGTCCAGCCATCTCCAGTTCCATTCCACTTAGGTAAGTCCGTCGCCCTTCTGCCTCCCTTGTATCCCAGATGCAGTAGGGATCTTTAGAGCAACCTTATCCTCTTTTTCCTGCTGCCCAGACAAGTCACCACATTCAGTTGTGGTGAGCACATTCTTACTCACTTTTCAGAGTACAACTGCACTGAAAGTGAATGTTGTTTTTGTGGATGATGCCTTACTCCCCGGCAACCTGTACAAAATGGTCGTAGCAACGACTAACGTTTACAAATGATGCTATATCCAAGGGGGAGAAGGTGGCTAAATAAGAGTGCTGTCTGATCTAATGCTATAATGCAGGCAAGTTTCTTGTGGTACAGAAGAATTAAATTGAAATTCTAGAACACAGTAAAAGTAAATGCTTTTCCAGCTATGTCTATACTAGAGTGAAAAGTGGATTGTTTTGTTTTTTTTAAAGCAAGTGACACTATTCACTACATTGCTGCTTTGAAGTAAAATTCAGAGAGCAGATTTTGCTCACTCTGCGTGATTTCCTTTTTACCTCAACTTATATACATTTCATTTTGTTTGGAAAAGGGAATACCTGAATTAGTGCACCTGATCGGATACAAAATTAACAGGATACTCCTCCTTAAATAGATTTTAAGAGTATCTTAATTTTAAAAATCCTGTTTGGCCCTCCATGTTTGTGTACTGTCAAAGCTTGTTTAGGGTGGACAAATTAAATTATAGCAAAGGAATTCAGTGTGCAAATTTTGGTGGCACAGGTATACTTAACTCTTATGCAGCACTCTTCAACTTTAAAGACATTTTTAAACAGTGGCTAATTTTTAGAATCCTTGGGTATTAAAAAGACTTATATCAAAGTTGTTAAAGGAGTGCTAAAGCATTTTAGATCACCATTGTCTCTTTATTCACTTAAAGTTCAGCTGCAGAAAACTAATAAAATGAATCTAATTTGCTTGCACCCTGCTCTTCTAGTTCTGGTAAAAGGACATTGCTGCTTTTACCAGATGTCCCAATTGCTTTTATGTTAAGTGATCAACCACGGAGTGAAGTGTGTTTTGGGTAGGTAGACTACTTATTTGTTTATCTCTGTTGGAATTTGTACTATTTGCTATGATGTACATGAACTCTACTATGATTAATTGCATAACAGCCAAACTACATTTGTCTTTAACAGAAGAGGACAAAAGAATTTGCAGAAGATTTTGACTGAACAAGAAATTCAGGGAAGGAGAGAAAAATGCCGAAACCAGTAAGTAGATGCCTCCTTGCTCTTCTAGAATTTGACATAATAGTAGCCATAATGCTCCCTGGACTGTGATCTTGTCAGATCTCATAAGTTAATAATCAAGGTTGGGCCTATTTAATACTTGGAAATGGGCAAGTGTCCAAGATAAAAATCTGAGTACTTCAAAAAGTGGTGATTAGTGTTTCATTTTGGGGGGTCCTACTCTCTGACAATACTGACCTAACGTTGCAGCACAGTGTTAGGGGGAATTGTTCTTCTGGAGTTTTTATATTTCAGGTGAAACATAATGGTGAGAAGTGGCTTCAGAGATGCACCTCATGTATCTGATTCATTGCCTATTTAAGTCAGTAGAAGTACTTCCATTGACTTAATGTGTATTGGATTGACCCTGTATGGGGGCTTGCAGGGAAAGGCTTCCTTAGGTGAGCAGTGAGAACAGTCCCTATGGTGTGGGGGAGTGATGTGCAGCAATGTAACGAAACTTGTATGGCAATTTAGAATGTCATGGCCTCCATTGCACCATAGGACTGGCCTGGATGTCTTTTGGCTTGACTCCTTGGTGGGAATAACTTGGATCTTATTTGTGGTTTGGGACTGTAAATATGATAGAAAGGCAAGCACACATTTTTCATAGTCTGATTAGCACCTCATTTGCATTGAGGTCAGGCCTCATCCCTGTTCTTGCTGAGATGAGGGACACAAACTGGTTAACCCTTAAACTTCAGCTTCTGGAAAGGTTCCAATATTCTTTGAAGAGAATATTATTGGGAGAATATTATTTAGCCACTGAATCATTCTGCCCAAATTTTAGTAGGACTTTTAAGGCTCTCCTCTACCATCCATAGAGTGGCTTCTAGTTGTCCCTTCATCCTCCCAAGTTTCATTGACATGGAATGGCCTGTTTAAGTATAGAGAATAAGCAATGGGAGCTTGAATGCTATTTCTGCCTTGTACTCAGCCATTGGAATAAATAATTATGATAATACCTAGCCCTTATGCAGCTCTGTTAATCATTAGATTGATAAGAAATTTTTCTATTGGTTCAGACTTGTCGGTATAAGGAGGTTGTCGTCTTTTATGGCTACACACTTTCCATTGGGAGCTGTCTGTTAAATGTAGGAAAATACCACAGCAACACATAGACTTGTGACCCACTGATTATTTTGATTCTCTTAATAGGGTTTTCAGTAGAGCTTCCCAACTGGGTGATGGGAGTTTAGTGGTCCTATAAGACTGAAGGGGGAAGTCTTGGAGGCCATCCTACTGCAGTACGGGGATTTTTATGCAAACCCAGATCCATGGAACTACTAAAGCAACTGGGAGGCAAGTAGCTTGAGGAGAACCAAGACTGCTACCTCTGTCTGTGGCCTGGGACCAGAACCTTGAAGTTTGGGTGGGCAAAGCTCCCTTCTGCCTTGGCTAGCCAGAGAGAATCCTGGGCAATATAATTCCAGGGCTGCTGAAAGGAAGGGAGGAAGTAGGATATAAACCGCTTTCTTCCCTCATAGCTGAGACTGAAGGGAGTTAGAAGTGCTGGCGCTCTCTCGGAGACAAGGAAAATTTGAATACCAGATCTCAGAGAAGAATCCGGACTCCTGTTAGGGAGGGGTGCAATTGTTTTATGGGGACTTTTATACAAAACTTCTCAATTTACTATCTTTGGCTTTGCCAGAAGACCTCTGCGGAGAATGCAAAATCCATGGAGGAATAGAATCATAGAATATCGGGATTAGAAAGGACCTCAGGAGGTCATCTAGTCCAACCCATTGCTCAAAGCAGGACCAATCACCAGACAGATTTTTGCCCCACATCCCTGAATGGTCTCGTCAAGGATAGAACTTTCAGCCCTGGGTTTAGCAGGCCAATGCTCAAACCACTGAGCTGTCCCTCCAAGTGAAAGGAAGGGAGTTACAGTACACGATCGTCGTATTTTGGAAAATACAGTGGCATTGCCTTCTATAAATTGTCATTTACTGTACCTACTGTTAATAACTAATACATAATGCAGGAACACACTTCACACAGGATTGAGCAGCATTGAGAATTATACTACCTGCTCAAGCTTTTCATTGGCTGCTTTGAAGTTGGTGGATGACTTTTTTAGTTCTTTTTTTTTTTTTTTCAGTCCTGAATGGCCTAAACTATGTTATATTCAAGACTTGTCTTTAGAAAATATGTAATGACATCTACTTCCTTCTAGGACTCCTACTGTTGTAGCTTTGGGGTTAGAATGTGATTTGTTTGTTTCCCTGTGGCCAGGTCCTAAGCTGTGGAAGTCTCTCTCTTCTCTCTCTCTCTCTCTCTCTCTCTCTTCTCTGGGCATCTTCCTCACCTCACTCTCTATTTAAAACAGCCAAACTAACAACCAAAAAAATATTTCTCCCAAGTTCATTGTATATAAATCCTTGTATGGTCCTCTTTTTCCGTTGAATGACTTCTCTAACTTTTTATCTGTTCTGTGTTTGTTGATTTTTAGTTCTAATGTATTTTAGACTTCACCTAAGTCCTTGACTGGCCTTAAAATTACTGTAAGCATTCAAATTCCATCTCTTAATAGGTAAAATGGCACCTTAATAATATAAAATCTTCTAACACGGGAGACTGGTGAGCACTCGAATGGTGGCACTTAATATATATAAGAGAGAGCACTTCGATAATACTATGCTGTAGCTCTTTTACCTATATTACTCTGACTGTTTTAGCTGTCTTCTGTTTTATAATGTCTTGGTTGGAATGTGAGTGGTCTAATGTGTAAAATTCAGGATCTAACAAATTCTTGCAAATCTGAGAGGCTGGGCAATATAACACACTTCATTGATTTCTTATTTTTTTTTTTTTAAGTGACCCTTCATACCAGTGTAGAATAAAATTTTATCTTTCGATACTTATGTATAACCAGTCATGAAGCTCATATACAATTTTTTCGACTTTGAAAGACTTAGTAGAAAAGACCTCTGCCAACCCGTATATTGGATTTAATGTATTAGCTGTTATAAAGAAGTATTTTGTATTTTATATTTCACTATCACCTCTATTAACAGCTGCAGATCACAGTGAAATCCAGAGGGGATCTGTTTCACTTTTGTGTTTAGATGGAAAATAGATCAAGTTGGTTGAATGTTGAGCACAGAATCCAGTTTGACAGTTTGTATCACAGATGAATTTAATAACAGAACCTAGCTGGATAAATTCTTAGACTTTCTGAATACTAAGTCTCCTCTGGATCATGTTCATGCCACTGCAAATTGCATCTTTGAGTGGTAAATAGAAAGCCATTATTTGAAGGTGGAAGTGTTTGATCACTTATCACATTATATTAGCCAAATAGTTGGAGTTAGGACTTTTAAAGACATTAAGGTCATAAAGTACTTTATTATCAATCCTAGATTATTCACTACTTTCTGTGTTTGATAATTTAAGCATACTTTTTCCAATGAGGCTATATTTGGGATCCAGTGGCCTTCCATAGGCTATTATTCAGCAGTGCCTGTACTCATCTACATACCTCAACTCTATGAGCATCATGGAATTTAGCTCCAGATCCTAGTTTTCACTGTAATCTTCGAGCGATTTCAATGAAGTATGCATCAGGCCCTTAACTCACAAAGAATAAATTATTCTCAATGGATGTATGACCTTTTGAAAGGTTTAGTTATCTCAGCGTCCTGAAAGAGTAGAATATTTGTTTAATCTTCTTTCTTTTTTCCAGTATGCTCTTCCCAGTAAAAACTGAATCAAAATCATTTTTTTAAATTTGTCATTTTCCTCAGATCTTCACCAAAACTAAGCATTGACACTAAAATTAGGACATGGTTACGTAACTGTAATCATTTTCATAGCCTAAGAAGGTTTAGTTTAATTGACTGTAGCATTTACAGAGAGTATAGAGGGCTTCTAAGCATCAATTTTTTTCCCACCAGCTATTTTTGGTTAGACTTTGGAGTATGTGCATACAGACTCCAAGCCCTGAAGGAGGAGAGGATAACACTACATAGGACTTTCCTAATGACTGGTAAAATGGTGTAGATGCAACAAAAAATAAAAAATCAGTCATATCTTCCTAAATCTTTTTCAGGTATAGAATACAACCAAAAGCAGTAAACTTCAGACTGTAGAACAGTGTTTGATAGCCTAACATTTCTTAATTTATCTTAAATTCTGGAGAGATTATAGTGAATTTTAAATAATTAGTATTTAAATTTGATACTTGAATTGAATATAGTGTAAATGGACTATTTCTGGACTAAAAGAGTTTGCTTGCTCAACAGACCCATTTCCCCCCTCTTGGCTCCTCATCCAATCTGTGGCTCCTCTCCCCCTACTGGCTTCCATGCCGTCTTCCTCCCTGGGCTCCTCATCTAATCTCAGATTTTCTCCTGCTCTGACTCCATGTCTCAGTCTCTTTGCCCAGTCTGCGACAGTTCTGCCCCCATACTACAGCTCCTTGTCAGATTCTCCTTCCCCTGCCACCACCCTGTGGTCCAGTTTATTACAAAATATCATGCAATAATCTCTAACAAAAATCCCAACGCATCATCCATATTGCCTCCGAACATACAATCTTCGCTGTCACCATACCCCAGTGTCTTCCATCACACCTAGGTTCCTTATCTGTCCTCTTCTATCCATCTTCCAGGACAGCCATCCCCAGTCCTTCCACCTGGGGTTGCAACTCAGCTCTTCCCGGTGGGAACTCGCATAGCCTTTCTGCCAGGACAATTCTTGCCAGGAAAGCATCCCTCAAACAGCCCCGGCCCTTCTCACTGTTCCTTGGGGTCCAATTCTCAAGCAACAAGATGTCAGTGAATAAGCCCTCCACTGCTGCTGCTCCTTTTTGCCCTCTCTGTCCCTGGGCTTTGGCGCTTCAGCATAGAGCCAGCAGGCATCTCCCTCTGTTGGTCCTCTAGCCCAAGCTCTCTCTCTCTTGGGGGACAGCAGCCAGTAAAATCCCTTTTTCTGCTCTTCTGCCTTCAGCCTTCTTGCAGGAACCACTTTGTCTCTGGCAGTTCTGATCACCTAGGGCCCTTCTTCTGACTGACTCAGCTTGCTCTAACTACCTTTTCTGGCCCCCAGGTGCTGCTCTGATTAATTGATCCAGCTGGGAGCATCTGGACTTGAACAGGAGAGTTGAGCCCAGTTTCATTTAATGGGCCAGTTACCCTGTTATGAGTAGCTAAATTACAGTTCAAATAGTTCTATGTGGCATTTATTTTTACAGTATAAATGGATATACAGGTGGCAAACAGAGGGTATGTGTACACTGCAATGTAAGCCTAGGGTTAATGAGATTTGAGTCCACAAACCCTGGGTTTGCAAGCCCAGCGCTTAAGCTTCCACACTGCATATTGACCATAAGTTTAGAATTTCTGGACCAGAGCCTTTAGGCCAGGGCTTCAGCATCCACGCTGCAGTATTTAAACTGAATCAAAGCAGTTTATGCCAGGCTTCCTGTTGCTCTAGCCTCTGGTTCATGGTGCAGTGTGGGAAAATTTGACTGTCCACCCGGCATGTTACAGGAGGTTATCACAGCATGTCAGGTTTTCAGTAGATCCTGCTGAGCTGTCTTTTGGGTCTGCACGCTCCCAGCAATTGGATCAAGCAGCAGGGAGGAGTTGCCATTTGTAGAGCTTCTTTTTCTTGCACTTTTACTCCAGCAAATGGGCAGAGCAGCCATGAGATGAGGTGGGCATTCCTGCAGCAGTTTCTGACCTACCAAAGGCACCTGTTGGAGGAGGGCGATACAGGATACAGGAAAATGAAGCTGACTGATGCTGCTCATGATCTTTATGTAGCCTCTGATGCAACCTACATAGACCAGCACTTCTGGTGCCGGGCTCTAAGCACAGAGTGGTAGAATCACATCGTCAAACACACCTGGGATGACCAGCAGTGAATCCCAAACTTTCCTGTGAAGAAAGCTACATTTCTGAGAGCTTTGTGAGCAGCATGCCCCAACCCTCTAGCATTATATGACATGCATGAGGGCATCCCTAATGGCCCGAAGCAGGTTGCTGTAACTAAGTGGAAACTGGCTATCCCAGACTGCTACAGGTCTGTTGCTAAATAGTTAGGTGCTGGAAAGTCAATCAAGGGTAAAATGGTTGTGGAGGTTTCTAAGGCAATCAGGCATGTGATTTCCACAAAAGTGGTGCTCATAAACAATATCCCTGAAGTAACTGCTGGTTTTGAGGAATGGGGTTTCCAAATTATACTGGAGCCATTGATAGGATTGCTTCTAGTTTGCCCTCCTCCAGCCCAAGATTACATAAACTGCAAACTACTCCATTACTATGTAGACCGTTGTGGACCCCACAGGCAGATTTATGGACGCCGACATGGGCTGCACTGGAAAAGTTCATGATGCCAAGGTTTTCTGATGACTGGGAGTCTACATTCATGGACAGGTTGGGACACTATTCCCACTAAATGATATTGTTATAAATGGAGATATTGTTCACACTATTAACATGGGGGATCCTGCGTGCTCCCTTTTGCTTTGACTACTGCCAAACATACTGATCTCAGCAGGCCTGGCAAAAGAAGGTTCAGTTGGGCTTTCAGCAGGTGCATAATGGTGGTTGAATGTCTTGCTGGAGGGGATGGTTTGAGGAGATTGCATACAATGGCATACGGCCCATCTGCAACTGCTAGTAGTAAATATCCACAACAGCCAGAGATGGGAAACTGGATGGGAAAGGGATAGCTCAGTGGTTTGAGTATTGGCCTGCTAAACCTAGGGTTGTGAGTTCAATCCTTGAGGGGGCCATTTAGAGAACTGAGATAAAAATTTGTCTGGGGATTGGTCCTGCTTTGAGCAGGGGGTTGGACTAGATGATCTCCTGAGGTCCCTTCCAACCCTGACATTCTGTGAGTCTATGAAAGTCTCTGAGTTACTATAGTAAATTCTTTCTCGGGTGTTTGAGTGGTGGGTTTTGTGGACATGCTTAGCATCCAACAGATCATCATCATTTGGGATCAGAAGGGAATTTTCTCCCAGGTCAGATTGGCAGAGACCCGGGGATATTTTCCTTCTTCTGCAGCATGGGGCACAGCTCACTATGCTGGTTTAAACTAGAGTAAATGGTGGATGGACTTGAAGTCTGTAAATCAAGATTTGAGGACTTCTGTAACTCAGCCGAAGGTTATGGGTCTTTTACAGGAGAGAGTCAGTGAGGTTCTGTGGCCTGTGATGTGCGCAGAAGGTCAAACTCGATTATCATAGTGGTCCCTTCTTCCTGACCTTAAAGTCTGAGTCTATGGTGCTGTTTACAGATCCATTTGGATGCCTGTGTCATCAATGCCATTATTGTGATTTGCTGTGCTCTTCATAATCTGTGTGAAGCCAAAGGTGAGCCATTTGCCCCTGAATGGAGCTATGACAGTAATGGATTGCTGAACTTGTATACTCAGCTAGAAAGTGCATCTGCCACAGCTAGGGCAGGATGCATCTGGGCAATATAAGGCAGGCATGCTCTGTACTCACATGTTATAGATTTTCATGGGGCAATGAAATAGGGAGAATAGTATATTTGAGTGTGATTATACAGTCCTTACAGTAAATGAGGTGCTATCACATCATGCAGTGAAATGGAGGAGGAGAGGTAGATTGCTATGCATTGTAATTATGAATGACGTGATCGCTTATAAACTGTCAGGGACTGAATTTACTGGAGAATTGATGTAGAGCTGTACTGAGAAATAGAGTTTGCGTATATCTTCTCAGTTGTCTCTTATCATATGTTTACCTTAATTATTTGAAGCATACATTATGTAATGTGATACAGTGATGGCAATAAAATTTCTTAGCAAAATAACCTTGTTTTTGAACATATATTAGAAAAGTACAATATTAAGTCATTGCCAGGTAGGCCAGTTGCCATTAGCACATGAAAACAATACTAATAAACCAACACCAAAACTTTTAACAAAGTGCATGAACAAGGCAAACAGGGCCACTGGTTTCAAACAATAAACCTTCTTACTGTTGTGTGTCTCCTGGCTGCCTGTTTGTGCTCCTTTCTATTTGTTGCCGCTTGCAGGGACTGGAGTTGTTCACGGGATGGAGCTTTGTCTGCACAGGAGTGGAAGCTTCCAGGGGGGGAGGAAATCAGCACAGGGTTGGAGGACTGCTTTTTTCTTCCTCTGGTACTGCAACTGCTTGTTGGCCCTGTCCAGAATTTCTACCATCATGGAAACACTTCTGTTTGGACCTGTCCGTGACAGTTCTGCATCCCAGGGTCCTGCTGGAGTAGGCCCACTCTACCACGGTTGAAGGACCAGCAGAGCTTGAATATACTAAAAGCAGAAATCAAACAGTACATTATTGTTTCAGTGCCTCACAATAGGTTCAGTGCCATCTGCAGGCAAAAGTGCCTTGTGGAATCTCAAGGCCAAAAAATGATACTTTGTAAAACTCAGCTTCAGTATATTCTGAGAGAAATGCCTCAGCTCAATTAATCACAGTGAAAATACTGCTCAATCAATGGCAAGTTACAGTTGACAGTTTTTTTTAAATAGCTGAGCTCCTTGAAAGGCATGGAGGGAGCTTACTACAGAAGCATTCGCTGTACTTTCTGGAGGACATTACAATCCCAGAGGTTCGAGAATGGCAAAGGGAAATTTTATTTCAAGCTGCTTGGTTGCAAGCCAGCTGTATATGCCACAGAGGTTCTTAGACTTATGGTAGTGAAGCAGCACATCTCTGAGTGAAGTGGGCTGGTGACCTACAGAAGAGGGCCCAGGAAATATGCTCTCCCCTGAAATGTGATTACCAATATGGAGTTACTGTTATGTCTGCAGCTATCAGTGCCTGGGATTGGGTCAAAATTCGTGGGGGAATCAACAGAATGCTGTGTCAGTGTTCACATGGATGACTAGCTCCATACGACACTCAATATAGACTGCTCTGAAAGCATCTGCCCAGGCACTACATTCAAATGCACATGATAATACAAACTCTGAAACATCTACCAAGCCATTCTTCCTCCCCACCTTCCCAGTACATTTCTGAACTGAATACAACCTCCTGACTGACTTTGATAATTAATTTTGTCATCCAGTTGCTCAAACAGTTTTCTGTTTACAGGCAGCTAATTACAGAATCATAGTGTTAAAAGTGCCTGCACGGGTCATTTAGTCTAACCTCCTGCCAAGATGCAGGATTTGTTGTGTCTAAACAGTCCAAAACAAATGACTGTCCAGCCTCCTTTTGAAAACCTCCAGTGAAGAAGCTTCTACAACCTTCTGAGGCAGTCTGTTCCATTATCCTACTGTTCTTACAGTTAGGAAGTTTTTTTTCCTGAGATTTAATCTAAATCTGCTATGCTGTAGTTTGAACCCATTGCCTCTTGTCCTGCACTCTGAGGCAAAAGAAAACAACTTTTCTCCATCTTTTTTTATGGCAGCTTTTCAAGTATCTGAAGACCGCTGTCATAACTCCACACTCCCCCTTAATCTCCTCTCCCAAACTAAAGCCAGTTCCTTCAGCCTTTGCTCATACGTCTTGCATTTCATCCCTTTAACCAACTTTGTCGCTTGCATTTAGATACATTGTGGTGTGCCTGATTTGTAGGGTATGGCATGCTAAAAGGGAAGGCAAGTGTTCTTATTTCAAATTACCTGACTAATGTCAGTAAGAATGTACATGTTTCTAGTAAAAAAATTATTTTTAAATGCTTGTTTCCCTGTTTGTGCTTCATTTTGAATTCCATGTGGTAGTAGTGATGAGAAGGGGGATTTACACTAGAACACTGGCATGCAATATACCTTTAGTGGATACACACTGTTGCCTGTGGCTTGAAATGCATTTTGCAATGGGTAGAAAACCAGAAATCCCTCACAGCCCAGTATTAACAAGAACCATGGAGTAAGAATTACCTTGTTGCTTCCATGGAGCATCAAAAAACTCCTGAGAAGAGACCCAGAATGTGATGCAGCTGCTCTAGTGGAAGTCTCCTCAGGAACTGATTTGAATACAAGAGTCACGTCACTTCATCCTCATCCAGCATTTGCTGACTTCTCTCCAGTCCTATACTGTATTAAAGGGTGAGAAGGTCATCATCCCAGCTGATCAGACTGTCATGAAGTGCTGGTGGCTCAGTGCAGTACATTTGGTTCCTCATGAAAGGGTCAGGATGATGATGAGTTCCCAGAGGTGTGGTTGTTATCCCTGGCTTGCCAGTAGTTGGTTGCGAGCTGTTTAATTTGCTTCTAGCACTGGTCCAGTGAATCCTCAGTGCTGCCAGTTTCTTCACTATTAGCTGCTATGCATGGTCATTCCTGGAAATCTTGCTAAAGTCAAACTGTTTGCTCGCCTTGCACCGGAGAGTGATCAAAATCTGCCTGTGCTCCCATGGTCAGCTTGTAGCATGCTTGACAAAGCAGTCCCATGGCCATTACAAACAGTAGAAGGTTCACTCTGCAATTCAGTGGTTGGAACAAAATGCAAAGGTTGAAAGTTGATTGGCCGGTCTTGGACAAAGGACATTGGACAAAGGACAAAGGACATTGTCCCATGGGATTGTTGGTGGATTCTCAGGACCCACGAAATGAATTTAGAGAAATTAAATGAATTCTTTATATCGGTCTTCATCGCTGAAGATGTGAGGGATATTTCCAAATGTGAGCCGTTCTTTATATGTGACATATCTGAGGTACTGTTTCAGAATGAGGAGTCAGAGGAGATTTTGGAACAAATGGATAAATTAAACAGTAATATGTCACCAAGGCCAGATGGTATTCATCCAAGAGTTCTGAAGGAACTAAAATGTTAAATTGCAGAACTACTAACTATGGTTTGTAAATTATCATTTAAATCAGCTTCTCTGCCAAATGACTAGAGGATAGCTAATGTGACATCAGTTTTTAAAGGGGGCTTCACAGGTAATGCCGACAGTTATAGGTCAATAAGCCTGACTTCAGCATAGAGCAAATTGATTGAAACTATGGGAAAGAACAGAATTGTCAGACACATAGATGAACATAATTTGTTGGGAAAGAGTCAACATGGTTTTTGTAAAGGGAAATCATGCCTTATCAATCTACTAGAATTCTTTGAGGGGATCAACAAGCATGTGGACAAGGGGGATCCAGTGGATATAGTGTACTTAGATTTTCGGAAAGCCTTTGACAGGGTCTCTCACCAAAGGCTTTTAAGCAAAGTAAGATGTCATGGGATAACAAGAAGGTCCTCCCATGGATCGGCAACTGGTTAAAAATAGGAAACACAGGGTACAATAAATGGTCAGTTTTCAGAATGGAGAGACAGTGGTGTACCCCATGGGTCTGTACTGGAACCAGTGCTGTTCAATATATTCATAAATGATCTGGAAAAAGAAGTAAACGGTGAGATGGGAAAATTTGCAGATGATACAAAACTACTCAAGATAGTTAAGTCCAACGCAGACTGCGAAGAGTTACAAAAGGATCTCACAACAGTGGGCGACTGCACAACAAAATGACAGCTGAAATTCAGTGTTGATAAATGCAAAGTAATGCACATTGGAAAACATAATCCCAATTGTGCATATAAAATGATGGGGTCTAAATTAGCTGTTACCACTCAAGAAAGAGGTCTTGGAGTCATTGTGGATAGTTCTCTGAAAACATCCACTCAATGTGCAGTGGCAATCAAAAAAGCTAACAATGTTAGGAATCATTAAGAAAGGGCTAAATAATAAGACAGAAAATATCATATTTTTTATATAAATCCAGGGTACACTCACATCTTGAATACCACATGCAGATGTGGTTGCCCCGTCACAAAAATGATATATTAGAACTGAAAAGATAAGGAAAAGGTCAACAAAAATGATTAGGGGATCAGCTTCCATATGAGGAGAGATTACTAAAACTGGGACTTGTCAGCTTGGAAAACAGATAACTGAGGGGGGATATGATAGAGGTCTATAAAATCATGACTGGTGTGGAGAAAGTGTGTTATTTACGCCTTCTCATAACACAAGAACTAGGGGGTCACCAAATGAAATTAATAAGCAGCAGGTTTAAAACAAAAAGTATTTATTCACACAATGCACAGTCAACCTTTGGAACTCCTTGCCAGAGGATGTTGTGAAAACCAAGACTATAATAGGGTTCAAAAAAGAACTAGATAAGTTCATGGAGGATAGGTCCATCAATGGCTCTTAGCCAGAATGGGTAGGGATGGTTTCTCTAGCCTCTGTTTGCCAGAAGCTGGAAATGGCCGACAGGGAGTGGATCACTTGATGTTTACCTGTTGTGATGGGGCAAGGCCAGATGGCTACAGTAAAGTACTGAGAAACAGATATGTTAGCCCCAGGCTAAACAAATCCCTAGTACCCTGGTAACCAAATGGCAGTTGCTCCAGGTTAATCAAGGCACCTGGAGCCAATTAAGACTTTATAGAAGGTCAGTAGAGATAGCTACTTTAATAGAACACCTGCAGCCAATCAAGGCAGCTAATTCAGGGCAGCTGGCTTTAACAAGGAGCTCACTCCATCAGGCAAAGAGGATGCCAAGGAGAAGAGCATGTGTGAGGACTGGGAGGTACAAGAGGCAAGGGAAGCTGAGAGTGAGAGAGTTATGACGCGGAGGATGAGGAGGAGAAGCATTGGTCAGAACACCAGAGGAAGGTCCCGTGGTGAGATAAAGAAGGTGTTGGAGAGGCCATGGGGAAGTAGCCCAGGGAGTTTAGCTGTCCGCAACTGTTAAGAGGCACTAATAGACAGCTGCGACCACGGGCCCTGGGCGGAACCCGGAGTTAGAAGGCGGCCTGGGTCCCCCCAAACCTCCCAACTCCTGATCAGACACAGGAGGAGCTGACCCAGACTGTGGGTTCCATAGGAGCGGAAGATCACTGAGGTGAACAAATCCGCCAATAAGCGCAGGACCCACCAAGGTGGAGGAGGAACTTTGTCACACTGTTCTGCTCATTCCCTCTGAGGCATCTGGCATTGGCCACTGTCAGAAGACAGGATACTGGGCAAGATGGACCTTTGGTCTGACCCAGTATGGCTGTTCTTATGTTAAGTCTGGGTGTCACAAGCTTGAGCTGCATCCATACAGGGCTGCCGAGAGCGGGTTTGGGGCCCCCAGCAAGGGCGGACCGGATAAACAGGGCTGGGGAAGCCGGGCCCCCTTCCAGACCGCCGGGCCACAGTAATTTGTACCGGCTACCCCTCCCTCCCCCCCCCGCCTCAGCCCTGCATCCGTGCACCAAAATGATGGAGTTTGGGCTGGAGCCCCTGTGAGACTTGGGTTCTCAAACCCTCCAGGCCTGTGAGGTCCAGGGGCTGGGCCTGAATTAGAATTGTGTGTAGATGGAAAGGGGTTTTGGGCTTGAGTCTGAGCATGAGTTTATGTTGCAGAGTAGACATACCCAGAGAGGACTGATTGAGGTTTTCAAATGTGCGCATGGTGACTTTGTATAGCCATAGTGTTACTATTGCTCTTTACTCTGTCATGTTTTCCTTACCTTATTCTGTCAGTTTTTGTTACATTCACTTATGTGTTGTCTTTAGTTAGGTTGGTACAGAGACTACAGGGCCTCTGGGTACTACTGTAATTTAAATAATTCAATATGCACAATACAGTTTATAGGCAGTTGGCATTTGAACTAGAATAATGGAATGACGGGAAGAAACTATAATGTGTAATATGTCTAGCTTAATCATGATTGGTTAGGTTTATACAGTTATAGTTGCTACAGATAACTGGCTGATGCTAAATATTAAATTGGGATTTTATAGAGAAACTAAGTGTTTTCCTCCTAAATACTTGACTATTTTTTTATCAAGACTTGTAAAATGCACTCCCAAAACAAGTCACTGAGCCTTCCGAGAGACATTATGGTTAATTTATTAAATCCTTCCTCTTAGTGCACAGTGTTCATGTGCAAATCACAGCTAAAACACAAGTCAAATGCACCAATTTGTATCTCATTAATAGCACCAGGTTCTTTAAACTTGATTACCGTTAGGCTGTTAAAATTCGTAGTCAAGTTACATGTTTTCTTATAACAAATCTATGATTATTAAGAGGTCCGATTTTTTTATATTGGTGGTTAGTGAGTGTAATATCAGTATATGCCATGGTTTGAAGATAAAAAACATATCTAGAAATAATAAAAAATGTATTTGCTTAGATACATAAAATTACAAAAGACATACTGTATTTTAATATTCTCTATATAAAAATATTAATTAGGTCCTATTTAAAAAAATAAAATCTTACACATCACTGCTCTGGGCATCTTTACCAACCTTCCTTGCCTTACTTTTGATTTCAGTAGGTCTTTCAAGTCACCCTTTTGTAAACTACAGCAGACCCCTTCACACCCCCTATCATCAGCCTCTTTGGGCTGGTCTACACTCCGAAGGAAAATCGATCTCAGATACGCAACTTCAGCTACGTGAATAACGTAGCTGAAGTCGAAGTATCTAAGATCAAATTACTCACCGTCCTCATGGCGCGGGATCGATGTCCATGGCTCCCCATGTCGACTCCGCAACTCCGTTCGGGTTGGTGGAGTTCCAGAATCGATATAAGCGCGTTCGGGGATCGATATATTTCATCTAGATGAGACGCGATATATCGATCCCCGAGCAATCGATTGCTACCTGCTGATACGGGTATTATTAGCTTCTGCACCAAATGTCATTTGCACCCTACAAGGAGATTATATACACACACACCCCTACCTACTCCTTCACCAAGTTCAGTTATTTTAGGTGACAAATTTTTAAAAATAAAATGAAATAAATCTTATTACTAGTTTTGATTCTGGTAAGCAAAAGGTAATTGTCAGAATGCAAGACTATAAGGTCTCCTGTGGTAGTGCCTGGAAAAATGAAGTACTGGTGTTTATGAAAAATTGTTATCCTAATTTTTGGAGAATATTTTGTTTCTAGTTTCTTTATAAGACCACTTTGCCAGAGAAAATGGGCAAAGTCTATATTTTGTTGTAGCTATCTTAACTCTTCCAGGCTTCTGGCAATGTGAAGGATTATAAGACCGGGTTTTGGTGGTTGGTTTTTTTTTTAAGAATTTTAATATGCTTAGCTTAGTGACACTTTTGGTAGCAGAGATTTCCTTAAGAAAAAATGTGATGCTGTTAAACTTAATATTAGTAAAACTATGTAGGATCTTCCAGACTTCATATTGAATGTGAATTTATTGGATTCCAGAAATCATTGCATCTTCAGTATTTAACTTTGCGTTGTAGTATTATATGCCAAGCTTTGAGTCCTTGGAGTCTTCAGTAAAATAAATTTTAAAGTATGCGTGTTTGGAATTTCAGATACTATCCTCAATCTGTGTGCCCTCATTTTTTGTGTCTCCTCCCTCCTCCCAAATCTCTCCATCTTCTTTTCCAGTTGAACCTAGTCAGTCCTGTTTTCAGACTAATGTACGTGGCTTCCAAAACAAACAAGTGCATGAAGAAAGACTTTATTAAATGAAGATACTAATAAATGCAAAGTAAAGCTGTTCAAAATATTTCATTTTTTCATGTTTTTTTTTCAAAGAAGGCAAATAGAAAATTGTCAAACGTTTCAAAATTAGGTGTGGTACACAGTGGGGTTTGGTCTACGCATGGGACGTATGTCGTTTTTACGATGTCATGCAAGGGAAAATCCGCACCACTGAGCAATGCACTTATACTGACCTAACCCCGGTGTAGACAGCAATATGTCTCCTTTTGACATAGCTACCGCCTCTTGGCAAGATGGAGTATCTGCACCAACAGGAGAAGTTCTCCTATTTGGCGTAGGCACTGGTGTCTTCACTAAGTGCTGAAGTGGCACAGCTGCAGCACTGTACATGTAGAAAGCCCTAAGTTTACTGCTTTCTCTTGATACATTAAAATTAACAGGTGAGATGAGCCCAGTGGCATTTACTGTATATCAGCAGGTCCATAACCTATTGCCCCCACACTTCCTGTATTTTTTTTCTTTTGCAAGCTAACTGTACTTACAAGTAAGTCCTGATTATGTATGCTAGATAACTGTATTTGTATTTAGAGGAAAAATGTTATTCTGTGCTTAGTTTATATGAGCAGAGCAATGAGATACTGCAATTTAGGGCAGATTGGTAAGCCAAGCCTATTAGGTTATGTTAAAGGCTAAATAAGTGACAAAAGAACCATGACCTAACTTGAAAATAATTGTATTGCTAATTTTTAAGCTATATGCAAGATTTTTATACGTCAGTGTGCATAGAAGTTTCTTTGTTGATGGGTAATTATAATTTAACATTTATCTGGTGTTCTAAATCTATTTGTCCATTCATTGTTGCAATATATTGAGGAAAAGCATTCTTTAGAAATAAAGAAGAAAACTGGTAGGTGCTGGGTAAGAAAGAAGATACAGTGCTGTGGGACCTCTCCTTGTCAGAGCCCTGATTTATTTATTTTTTAACTTAATTTCCTCCAGTGGCTCCCTCTCCACTTTAGCCTCCAAGTCCCAGAATTAGTAAATACCCCCTTTTTTCTCTTAGGACTGGTCTACGCTAGGAATTTGCATCAGTATAATATCTCTGAGGGGTGTGAAAAATCCAGAGAATTACAGACCCAGTCACCTTAACTTCAGTACCCAGAAAGATAATGGAGCAAATAATCAATGAATTTGCAAACACCTAGAAGAAAATAAGGTGATAAGTAACAGTCACCATGGATTTGGCAAGAACAAATCATGTCAAACCAACCTAATAGCTTTCTTTGACAGGGCGACAGGCCTTGTGGATAGGAGGGAAGCAGTAGATATGACATATCTTGACTTTAGTAAGGCTTTTGATACTGTCTCGCATGAACTTGTCATAAGCAAACTAGAGAAATACAGCCTAGATGGAGCTACTATAAAGTGGGTGCATAACTGTTTGGAAAACCATTTCCAGAGAGTAGAATCAGTGATTCACAATCAAGGTGGAAGGGCATATCAAGTGGAGTCCCATAGGAGTCAGTTCTGTTCGATATCTTCAATCAATGATTTAGATAATGGCATATAGAGTACACTTACAAAGTTTGTGGATGATACCAAGCTGGGATGGGTTGCAGGTGCTTTGAAGGATAGGATTATAATTCAAAATGATCTGGACAAATTGGAGAAATGGTCTGAAGTAAATAGGATAAATTCAATAAAGACAAATGCAAAGGAAGGACATGCATACAAAATAGGAAATGACTGCCTAGGAAGGAGTACTGCAGAAAGGGATCTGGGGGCCATAGTAGATCACAAGCAAAATGTGAATCAACGTTGTAACACTGTTACAAAAAGCAACATAATTCTGGGATATATTAGCAGGTGTCTTGTAAGCAAGACTCACTCTACTCTGTGCTGATTAGGCCTCAACTGGAGTATGGTGTCCAGTTCTGGGTGCCACATTTCAAGAAAGATGTGGAGAAAGTCCAGAGAAGAGCATCAAAAACGATTAAAGGTCTAGAAAACAAGACCTATGAGGGAAGATTGAAAAAATTAGGTTTGTTCTTCTGGAGAAGAGAAGACTGAGGGGGAACATAATAGTTTTCAAGTTCAAAGTACGTACAAAGTTGTTGGTTTATCTATTACCTCGAGGATAGGATAAAAAGCAAATGGGCTTTAATTGCAGACAAGAATGGTTTCGGTTGGAAATTAAGAAGAGTTACTAATGTTAGGGGTAATTAAGGCACTTTGGATAATTGCCCTAGGGAGGCTTGTTGGAATCTATCCATTGGATAGTTTTAAGTAGCAGGTTAAAAATATTGTCAGGGATGGTGTAGATATATATCGTTCTTGCAATGAGTGCGAAGGAGATGGCTACTAAAGGATGACTAGAGGTCCTTATAGTCATACATATAAAGATTATAGAGACTAATGAATTAAATTATGTTAGGTATCTCATCAGGGGTAGGCACTATAGAAATGTGCAAAAGTGGCAAATGAGCATGATTTAAGTGGAAATCAACACTGACAAAGCGTATGGCAATGTGGCAGGGGGCTCTGCATTTTGTAATTAATTTTAAATGAAGTTTCTTAAATTTTTAAAAATTATTTAACTTATGATTCAACATAGTTTTTAGTTATGATTATTATATCGAATTATAGAAGGAGACCATGTGAAAAAATTAAAGATGATATTACTGGCAATGCCAAAACCTTAAGTTAGAGTGAATAATGAAGACTTGGAAAACAATTTGAAAGGTTTGCGGACTCTGGTTATAGAGATTTTAAAAGATGTGTTAAAATTTTTTTTTTTAAGCACAGTAGGAATTATTTGGACATGGTTCCAAAAGCCACGTAGCTTTGGACCATGGACGCAAACAATCGATTTCGGGATCCCACTGTGGACGCGCTAAACCGATTTTATTAGATCTGTTTTGTAATATCGGTTTAAGCTAATTCGAAATAATCGTGCAGTGTAGACGTACCCTTAATTTATTCACTCTAATTTAAGGTTTCGCATGCCAGTAATACATTTATTTTAATATTTTTAGAAGGTCTCTTTCTATAAGTCTGTAATATATAACTAAAATATTGTATGTAAAGTAAATAAGTTTTTTAAAATGTTTAAGAAGCTTCATTTAAAATTAAAATGCAGAGCACCCTGGACCGGTGGCCAGGCCGGGCAGTGTGAGTGCCACTGAAAATCAGCTTGAGTGCCGCCTTCTGAACACGTGCCATAGGTTGCCTACCCCTGCTCTAGTGTATCCCTGTGACATTACCTAGGTGTATGGAATATCTTTGGGTGTTCTGTCTGCCTTAGGTGGCCAGGATCTGGGCAGTGTGAGTGCCACTGAAAATCAGCTCACGTGCCGCCTTCGGCATGTGTGCCATAGGTTGCCTACCCATGGGCTAGTGTAATGTGTCTAAATGTATGTCTACACTGCAGTTAGACACCTGTGGCTGGCCCATTCTAGTTGACTTGGGTTCATGGGGCTCGAGCTAAGATGATGTTGAATTGTGGTGTAGACGTTCAGGCTTAGGCTGCACTCTGAGTTCTGGGACCCTCCCATCTTGCAGGATTCTAGAGCTGGGGTACCAACCCAAGCCCTAATGTCTACACCGCAGTTAAACAGCTCCTTAGCCCGAGCCGTGTGAGCAGGGGCGGCTCTAGACATTTCGCTGCTCCAAGCACGGCAACATGCCGCAGGGGTCGCTCTGCCGGTCGCTGGTCCTGTGGCTCCGATGGACCCTCCGCAGGCATGCTGCTGAAGGCTGGCTGGCTGCCTGCCACCCTCCTGGAAACCAGCAGAGTGCCTCCCGTGGCGTGCCGTTCCAAGCACATGCTTGGCATGCTGGGGCTGGAGCCGCCCCTACCCGTGAGCCCAACTCAGCTGCCACAGGGCTAGCTGCAGGTGTCTAATTGCAGTATCGACGTACCCTAATTGACCTGGAACTGCTAATGTGTGTGTGTGTGTTGTGTTGAAACAGTATCTGACAAGTACAACTGGGAGAGATTTACATCTCCCATATCTGGACCTCTATCAATCAGAAACTTTATCTGAATTAGAAAACTTGTTCTTGTACAAACAGAAGATGCAAGTTAAATGTTCAGTTTGTATATTTTCCACTTATTTTAATGTCCCTTTGATTTATTTATATCTTGCAGATAATGCACTCTGTGAACAAATGACTTCTTGATTTGTCAGGTGGTTGTCACAACAGAGGATTTCTGTATACAGATCAATGCTGTTACTTCAGAGAACTTCTAGAATCATTTTAGAAAACTAATCACTTAAAATGCTGTAGATTATACTATTATGATGTTTTTGTGGCACTTTTTGTTTGGTAATAATAGTGGTATTTTATATTAAATGTCAAAGTATATTTGTTTGCTAAAATCTGATCCAGCTTTATTTCTTTTGCCTTCTGAGTCCAACTGATAAAAAGTCGATTAACTTAGGTCGATTTCTTAGTATTTAATATGAAAAATAAAGCAGTTTCAGAAAGGCTTAAATTTTAACTTAAAATTGATGAATGTGTCCTGCTGATGGTTTGGTTTGGTATGTTTTTTAGTTAACCCAATCAAAAAGCCACTCCACTGGTTTCAAGTTTACAATAAAAACTCTTTTCTTCTCCAAAATCCTCTTCGCTCCCTCTAATCTGTCACTATTGACAAAAAGCACCATCTTCCTTTTCACCAAAGCCTATAAGTCACCTGTACTTCCTCCCTCTCTCTTGCCCCACACATAGAGGTGGAGTACAGATTTTCTTCCTGCATATTATTTAAGATTTGTCCACTTCTTTCTTTTCTGTACAGACAAAGAAAACTCTCATCCAGGCCATTATTTGCTGTCCTGATTATGGTAACCCCCTTCATGACATCCACATCTCCCCTCCAAATAAATCAAAACACAGCTACTAAGATAACTTTCCCTTGTTCCTCACTGTAACCATGTCAGCCCCCTTGGAATCCCTTTATTGGTTCCCGCACTTTCCCTTAATCAAGCTCAAACTACTTGTCTTCAGCTTCATGTCTTTTCACAATTCCTACACCTTACTACTTGTCCAGCTTTTTCTTACTGCATTTCACCCAGCCCCTTGATTTTTTCAGTCTACCAACAGTGCCTTGACTGCTGCCCATCTGTCAGTGTTTGTAAAACAAATGTGTAGGCATGTTCTTCCATACTATACTTTACGCATAGAACTACACTCCTGAGCTCCATAAGACTATCTCCTTCAAATTCTTCCTGTAGACCCAACTATATTTTAGTATGTATAAGAAATGTAGCCAATTAATGATGGTGTCTGGGGAGATAGAGGGCGAAGAGGGACAGCTAATGCATAGTTTTATCTGCTCTTTGTTCCTCTTTCCTCACCGTTCATATATTGTCTTAAATTTTACTCAGGGTAGGGAATATGTCTTTGTATGATTTTGTACAGTACCTAGCACAATGGAATCCGTACCCTGATTGGGGCTTATGGGCACTACTGAAGTACAGATATTAAACAATGATATATACCTATGACTTGATATAACACAAATTCGGATATAATGCAGTAAAGCGGCGCTCCAGGGGGGATGGGGCTGTGTGCTCCGGTGGATCAAAGCAAGTTCAATGTAACGTGGTTTCACCTATAACACGGTAAGATTTTTGGCTCCCAAGGACAGCGTTATATTGGGGATACAGGTGTATATATTAGGTTACTGAGACTTGACTTATTTCCTTCTTAAAGTACTTCATCTAGTGGCAAAACTAGAGTAATGTGTCATGGAAGTGTGTTTATATAGGAATTAGTGGTGTGGTAGTATTTATATTCCAGGAGCTCATCAAAAAAAATTGTAAATTTTGTGAGTGAGAGGGAAACTTTTATGCCTTACGTATGGTAAAACACAAAATCAGAAATACGAAGTTTTGCAAAAATAATTCTGCTTCGTCTGCTATATATAGCAAAATATAGTTGATCTCTCAAACTGTTTAAATGTTTTCAGGTTTTAATTTTATTTCTTTTAAAATGCACTATTTTTCCAAACCCATTCTTGGTCTTATTTCTCACAAGTTACATCATTTAACAGCTGTAATTCAGAACTGCTACTCCTTTTTAGATATAGTTTTTAATGATACTAGAAGAAATATAGGATTTTTTTTCATTTCCTTTTCTTAGTGCATGTAAGTGCTTCTAGAAAATATCAGATAAATAAATGAGTGGTGATGGTCTCTTTATTCTCCAGACAAGTATAACATGAATAGTGGTGGTGCCAGCTTCTGCACACTGCTGTGCTAATTCTAGGAGCAAGACCAGTTCTTGGAGTGAGAAGGCAGTTCTGTCTCTGTACCCATTCAGTCCTTGGCCGCTCTCATCAAAGATCCCAACTGCAGGTGCATCAGTACAAGAGGAATTGAATACAGACTGCTAACTCACCTAATGTATCCCCAAACATCCATCAAATGCTGCTAGCGTTTGACTGCTAACATCCCGAACAAACTGAAATGGTGACCAGTAGCTGACTGTCTCCATATTCTATTTTTAGTTAGTTTTTTTAGCTGTGCAATTGCATAATAATTTTTAAACTTTGTTATACCCTTTTGATTTTCAAATTCTGACTTAAACTATATTTAGTGCAATATTTAACACTGAATGAATGTAAATGTCTTTTTATGCTATAGATTTACCTTTAGCCATTTGTATGTGTCTTGTGTATAAGTAAGATCAAAGTGATATTTGCTATATGGTAAATGACTGCAATATACTAACGTTTTGTCTTATAAACTTGCCATTAGTTGTATGAAAGCATTGTACAACACATACTGTCTAAGAACTTCATTTTTTTCTCTCCATAGATAAACGTAAGAGTTACCACAATGGATGCAGAGTTGGAGTTTGCCATCCAACCCAATACAACTGGCAAACAGCTCTTTGACCAGGTAACCCTTTATTATATGTAATAATCATGGATACAATGCTAGTCTTACAAAACATTATAGTGTTGTTATAGATTTCTGTTCATGCTTTCCAATTAATATCTTATTCTGATCTAAGCCATACTAATAATCAGCTTGAGCCACGTATCCTCAATTCAGAAGCAAAGCGTTAAGCACAAGGACAACTTTCTATGAATGGATAAGCAGTCAGGCTTCAGTTGTCAAACCATCTTGAAATTAATACTATATTTTATAGATATTCTCAATCATATACTTAACACAGAAATTACTAAGTGTATTCACTGTATGTTTATATAACTTTAAATACCTTTTAATAATAAATCTAAGACAGAAAATGTAACATTAAAAAATAACTATTGACTACCTTCATTTCTGTCCAAGTAAGGAAGCAGCAGTATGACACGATTCTTTTGAGGAATGGAATCTCATTAGCCACTTTTAAATAAGTGATCATATGCTTTCTTTTCTTTTCCTTCCTCTGACAACCAAGTCAGCTAAAAGAGTGGTATGTCTTCATTCACGAAGCAGCAAGTAGGTTAAAGACTGTTATTTATGGTAGGTGTATAAGCAAGCACCTTCCTTTCCCTCCTAATCTATTCTTTTTTATTTGTTTTTGCCTACTTGTACTGGAATTTGTGGAGTCATATTTCCGCCTTCATGCTCTCTTTCTTCCAGTTCACAAAGAGAGAATCAGGGAAACAAGACTTCTAGAGGAAAGAAAAATTGAATTAAAAAGTGATTTAAATCTAAAAATAGTTCACAAGTGTTGCAAGGCAGAAAAGTTTTGGGGACAAAGCAGCCATCTGGCCTCCTCCCCAAGATGTATGGGTGAGTTGCGAACAAGAACTCAACAACTAAAAATTGTGCCATCTTCTGGTACGTGAAGACAGCTGCGACTTCTCTTCTGCCAACCTCTGCTCCTCTTGACATGCGGTATTGGGTGGAGGTGATCTGCTGCTGCATAAAGTCTTGTGCTCAGATGATCCGTTTCATCCATTCTGTAGCTTCTCTGAACAAGGGATAAAATATAGATGCAAATTCTCTCAACACCTACTAGATTCTCTCCATTGAGTTTCCTCAGTTCCTTGCATGGCTTTCAGGCGGCCTCAGCAGTTCTTACAATTAGCCTGTAGATGTTTAAATTGAGAAATTATTAGCTTGAGTCCCTTGGTTCATGTGCCATGCCTGTACATGAGGGGAGACATCATTCAGACATATCCTAAACCTACACATGGCTTCATAGACCCAAATCAATCGCTGAATTGCAGTGTGAAACAAATATGAAGTTTTCGGAGAAAAGGTGTAATATTTCTCTGTGGTTATTATTGCCAACAAAGTGAAGTGATGCATTCTAAACTAACAGTAGCTTGATTAGTCAACATGTTTAGCTCTATGTGGCATACATTGCAGTAAACTTCTGTCCTTTGTAGTTATTGCTCAGAGCAAGTTACCTTGTCACAGCATTATCTCTCTTGTCCCATGATCCCGAGGATGTTTGGATGTCAGCAAACCCCTTTCTTAGTCAGTGGTGGGAAGATTTAATTTAAGATTAAAGACTTTGTTTCATACTTTAGTATGATCCTTTCTCCAAGCTGCTCTTTGTTTTGAGACCAGGGCATTTCCCTTTGCTCTCCCTATCTGCTGGTAAATGGAAGCCTAAGAACTCGGCATCTATGGCTTTCTCCTTCTTCCGTGCTGTCATGAGGCTCAGTGAAGTCCTCCTTTATCCCACCAACATGATGGTGGAGGCCACTTGGATATTCTGTTTTAGCAGGCATCTCTCCATCATCACAAAGTTTTTCTGTCGTCTTATCCATTTGGAGGGCACAGTGGAGGTGAAAGGCTAATTTTGTGGGCCTTAACTGTCCTGCCTTTTCCCTACTTCTCCTTTCATAGGAGACAAAACATCATGAAGTATATTTGTTATCCACAAACTGATTTTTGTCACGTTCTAAGAATTTACTGCTGAAGCATCTGGACAGAATAGTGTAGTCCCAATTCAGGAAAAAATTAGGGTTTTACTCACCCCATCTCATCAAGTTATAGCCTTATCCTCCTTGCCAAATATCTCAGAAGTCGTCTGCAAGGTTTACCAGGGAAGACCCAATGAAATCTATTTATTTGGTTGTCTAATAGAGAATTCTTGTTCTGAAACTTTGTTTATTGATTTGTTGAAGTATCAATCCATAGCTCTGAGCAGCTTTTTTTAAAACACTTTTTAAACATGCATTATAAAAGTCAAAATATGTCCCTACAACCTGAAATAAAAATTAGCTGAAACCACAATAATAATTGTAAAAGCCCTATGTTATAGGGGGATCTGGCATCAATCTCTGTATTTTAGGGCTTATCTACATTATCCCTGGATCAACAGGCAACGATCAATCCAGAGGGGGTCGATTTATTGCATCTAGTCTAGACGTGATAAACCGACTACCAAGCGCTCTTCCGTTCACTCTGGTACTCCATCAGGGCAACAGGCGCAGGTGGAGTCAATGGGAGAGTGTTAGCCGTCAACTTATCGCAGTGAAGACACCATGCTAAGTAGATCTAAATGCGTTGACTTCAGCTACGTTATTCATGTAGCTGAAGTTGCATAACTTAGATCGATCCCCCCAGGGTAGACCAGGCCTTAAATTGCTAAATGCTTCCCATTATTAAAAGATTCTTGTGACATTTTCTACTTTTTGAGAAGGTCTAGCATCCAGTTTTTGCGGCAGGGCTTTGTTCTTCGGCAGGGGAAAGCTATGGGGCCAGGGAGGTGCCTCTGGTTTCGTCCCATGAAATTTCGTTGAGATTTGGCTGAGTTACTAGCTGATTAAAATCACCATTTCTTTGCTATGGCATGTGTTGTTACTGCTTAATTTTAACAATGTATAAAGCTTTGGGCAGTTGGAAGAACACATCAAAGGGCCGACTGAAATAATCCCTCAGCTGAATACTAGTCAGTGAGGGAAAACTCATGGTACTTAACAAAATAGAGGCATGCATTAGTGTCCCAGAACAGACAGAGCCTTCATAGAATCCATAGACTATCAGGGTTGTAGGGGACCTAGGAGGTCATCTAGTCCAACTCCCGGCTCAAAGCAGGACCAATCCCCAGACAGATTTTTACCCCAGTTCCCTAAATGACCCCCTCAAGGATTGAACTCACAACCCTGGATTTAGCAGGCCAATGCTCAAACCACTGAGTTGTCCGTCCCCCTTGTTTGTGCTCTTAGTGACATCTGGATTCAGTTTCAGATGGTTAAAACCCTGAATGTTCTCAGACTAGGCCCCCCCATCAGTGACAGAATGCACTGCACTTGGAACCCCTGGGAACAGAGACTCAACGTGGCTGCTGCCAGAGCAGCTGTCCTGGTGGTGTGGAATGGATGAGAACTGGGTCAGGGTTCCCCAGACTCAGTGCATGGACCCAGCTACCCATCACTCTTGTGAAGCCATCATCTAGGGTAGGAGCCAATCTCTCAAGGTGTAGAATGCCAGGCTGGGCTACCCCTTGCAGTGTCCATAGCCCAGCCCCAACAATCCATCCAGCCCATTGGGGTCACCACATATGGCAGGAACCCCTGACTTCCTGGAGCAGGACAGCAACCCCTGGGGTAGAGGTGAATACAAATACCTGGAAATCAGGACAGCATGAGTTCTAGACTTGCATCTTCCGCTGCCTGATGTTAATAAGCCTGTATTATGCATAATGCTTGTTATTAATCGTGTCTGATAACCAACTGAGAGATTACACTAGCTGGGACTAAAATGCAGCTTTCCAACATGGCAGACCTGTAGCCCATCTACTTAGCCATACTGCCCCTCAGAAAAAGCCTGCCAAACCTTTATTCTTGGCTGTGTGGTCTGGAAAATTGGATTACTCATACATAGGTAATCTAAATAATAATAATGGAGATACCCTATCTCCTAGAACTGGAAGGGACCTTGAAAGGTCATTGAGTCCAACCCCCTGCCTTCACTAGCAGGACCAAGTACTGATTTTACCCCAGATCTCTTAAGTGGCCCCCTCAAGGATTGAGCTCTCAACCCTGGGTTTAGCAGGCCAATGCTCAAACCACTGAGCTATCCCTCCTCTACTGATAGAAGTACTATTAACCCCATTTTACAGATGGGAAAACTGAGCGACTTGTGAGGCCACACTGTTGAATCAGTTGCAGAACCAGGATTAGAACTCGACCTCCTGAATCCCAACTCTACTCATTCCTCCAGACCATAATGCCTTACTAGCCCAGGTGTTGAGTATCTACAGTTTCCATTGACTTCAGCTGCAGTTGTGTGTGCTTATCAGCACTTCTTAAAATCAGGGCAAAAGGGGTTCAGGTTTGGCACTCAGAAAGTGAAGAACACACAAATAGGGGCCATCTACCAAAACTTTAGTTTAACTTAACTTGCTTAACAGCATATTTGAAATCTGTAGCAGAGGAAGGGCTAGAACTGAGTTACCACATGTGGCATTCAACCCTTACAAGATCCTGCTTTTTTCTTCTTGCATACCCTGCCTCATTCTTTAGACACTTCCCAGCTTCTAGAGCAAATGAGGCAAGGGTTCAACAGACAGCAGCTTTGATTACTACCGAACTCTGATTCTGTTCTCTGAGCACTGGCCATCCTGTGCGCTGACCAAAGTCAGATAGGAAAAAAATAGTATGGTGATAATTAGACTGATCATAGTGCATGTGCATGGGAGAGCGGAAGTAAGGTTGCACAGGCATCCTTTATTATGGAATTATCTAACTTTCAAGTGTTTTATTTTGCAACTTAAACAACATTCTTTGAATGTAGGCCTTTTGTGTATATGTATGTAATTCTATATACCTCAGGTGGATCTGAACACTTCCTTAAAACATAAGCTCCTCAATAGATTGGCTGCTACCAGAGTCCCATTTGGGTATTTTTTATTTGAACTTACTGATTTGATCCTTTGGCAGTAGGGTCAAAAATATCTCCAGATGTTGAGGAAGAAGAGTTGTGTTAAACATTTTACACTTCTCTCTAGTACATGAGAAACCAGATTGAACAGAGCAAAAGACTTTATAGGGAGAAATGTCCGACATCACTAGTTTGTTTTTCAAGCTTCAGAGCTCTGGCTGGGATTTGTCACAGCTACAAGTGAGACTGGATCTTTTCTTTGCCCAGAGACGGAAAAGTTCAGACTTCTAGCAGCATAAATATATGACAGCCCAATAGAGCGTGCAGGGATCCGCAACTAGCATGTATCTCGAATTTGTGAATCTTCAGTAATGAGATATGATCGGAGAATTGTGACATGAGTGCAAAATGCGTAATATCTCATATCTTTGTGAAATAGGTTTCACTTTACCGCTGCCAAAACTTGAATCTTTACTGTCTCTGCATTTCAGTAAACCACCTAATCAAGAATGCTGTCGATTACTGTTGTCCTTACAAGTCCTTATATCTATGTGGGCCAGCCTTTAAATTAGCTAATAGGAAGTTGATTGTGATTCCCCTGTTGCACTGATTTGAAAAGCTGTCCCATACTAAGTTCTAAACTATTTCCCAATTCAGGTTGATGGACCTGCTGGGTTATCCTTACATTCTGAGAATGAACTTGGATCAACGTAACTTAATTCTTTAGGCCAGTCATAGAATCATAAAAGATTAGGGTTGGAAGAGACCTCAGGAGGTCATCTAGTCCAACCTCCTGCTCAAAGCAGGACCAACCCCAACTAAATCATCCTAGCCAGGACTTTGTCAGGCCGGGCCTTAAAAGGAGATTCCACCACCTCATTAGGTAACCCATTCCAGTGTTTTACCACCCTCTTAGTGTTGCCTAACATCCAACCTAGGCCTCCCCCATTGCGACTTGAGACCATTGTTCTTTGTTCTGTCATCTGCCACCACTGAGAACAGCTGAGCTTCATCCTCTTTGGAAACCCCCTTCAGGTAGTTGAAGGCTGCTATCAAATACCCCCTCACTCTTTTCTTCTGCAGACTAAACAAGCTCAGTTCCCTCAGCCTCTCCTCGTAAGTCATGTGCTCCAGACCCCTGATCATTTTCATTGCCCTCCACTGGAGTATCTCCAATTTGTTCACAACCTTTCTATAGTGGGTGGGCCCAAAACTGGACACAATACTCCAGATGTGGCCTCACCAGTGCCGAATAGAGGAGAATAATCACTTCCCTCAATCTGCTTGCAGTGCTCTTACTAATGCAGCCCAATATGTCATTTAGCCTTCTTGACAACAAGGACACACTGCTGACTCGTATCCAACTTCTCATCCACTGTAATCCCCAGGTTCTTTTCTGCAGAACTGCAGCTTAGCCAGTCGGCCCTAGCCTGTAGCAGTGCATGGGATTCTTCCATCCTGACAGCATGACTCTGCACTTGTCCTTGCTGAATCACATCAAATGTCTTTTGGCCGAATCCTCCAATTTGTCTAGGTCACTCTGGACCCTATCCCTACAGTCCAAACAAA
The DNA here is from genome assembly GCF_003597395.2 of Chelonoidis abingdonii. Taxonomy (NCBI): domain Eukaryota; kingdom Metazoa; phylum Chordata; order Testudines; family Testudinidae; genus Chelonoidis; species Chelonoidis abingdonii. The sequence continues at coordinate 335,455,108 of NC_133769.1, forward strand.
GCTTCTGACGTGTAAAATTTTCAGAAAACAATCAGTTGTATTTGTCTCTAGATAAATGGATGATTCCATTGTGTAGCTTCTAAAAGACTGGTATTAGTCCTCTGGTTTAGTTAAAATTAAGACATTCTACTTCTTGCATTTTTGGCTAAGGCATCAGCAGAGATCTGGGAAGTGGCCAATAAGACAGTGCCATTGACATCACTTGGAGTGCTCTCCTCCAGTACTGCTACTGCTAGCCATATCCATTGGTTATAGGATGCAGGAAGAGGAGACATTAAACAATGAATTACTTACCAATAATCATGTCTGTTGTCATCTTTTCTGCCCATCCTAATCCCATTGTCTTCTCCTCTTGTTGTTCGGATTGTCTTGCACTAAAAGAAAGGAGTTATTTGGCTTACATGTTCTTGAGTAATTCTTTTTTTTCCTCCTCAAACACCTGCTTCCTGATGGGTGGAGACATATCACTTCATGCTGACTGATTGTGTATGGAGGAAAACATTACTATAATTAAGAGTAAGGTATTCCTCCTTGCTCTGTCTATCTTGTGTACAAATCTTTTATGGCTTTATTTGCCTAAGTTGGTTTCTCACAAAACCTTGCTGTATGTTATATCTGAGTCTGAACTTATGTTTGAACCATTACACCAAAATCCAGGTGCCCTTCAGGGTTTATTGATTTAATGACTTTTTTACTTTTAGGTGGTGAAAACAGTCGGTCTACGTGAAGTCTGGTTTTTTGGGTTGCAGTATGTGGACAGCAAAGGCTATTCAACTTGGTTGAAGCTGAATAAAAAGGTAAAATATTCTTGATTGTTCGGATGAACTTTCAATTTGAAATAGTTTATATGCAGACTTGCTACTTGTATATATTATATTACAAATATTAATCTAATGGACACATTTCTTTAAAGGTTAGTTCAGCTCAACTGTTTATAAACAAGTGGAATCTTATTGCACAATTGTATCAGCATTTTATTTGACTCACATGAAGATACGTTTTCCTGTACTTCAGTTACTATGGTGATTTGCATATTAGAAAAACTATCATATTTCATTATCCTTGATCACAAAATGAGCTTTCTCCCTCTATCCCTTTCATGCAGCAGAAATTATTTTTGGGAAAGAAAATCTATTTGACATTGGTGAGGCCTCATCTGGAGTATTGTGGCCAGTTTTGGCCCCACGCTACAAGAAGGATGTGGAAAAATTTGAGAGAGTCCAG
>NC_133769.1:335458585-335540634 GCF_003597395.2 Chelonoidis abingdonii
TTTTTTTCCTTTTTTTGGGGGGGGGGGTTTGGGGGGACACACAGATATCCACCCCACAATAACTAGTAACCTGGTGATTAGATGGAGGCCAAGGACTTACACCCGAATCTCCCACATCCCAAGTGAGTGTAGGGACTAGGGTGGAGGAGGTCTGGCTGGGCTGGATAGTCCCTGACTTTTGGTGGTCAATGAGCAGGGATTGGAGGAATCAGTAGAGTCAGGCTGAATAAACAAGAGTTAGGGTCAAAGTCAGGACTAGGTTGGAGACTGGAGAACAGAGGTAGTATCAGGCTAGTGTCAGGAGGAAAGAGTCAGAATCAGACTGAGATTGGAGGCCAGAAATCAGAAGACGAGGTGAGCTCTGTAATCACAGCAGGCCTGAAGTCTGTGGTGTTGCCTAGACAACTTCCTGGCACACCCAATTAGGTTAAATAGAGTGGTTGGCCAATCAAAGGACCGCAGGGTAATGTCACTCTGGCTCCCTTGGGCAGTGCTTCTTGTGGCACTTATTCTCCATGGTGCTCCCTGGCTGTGTTTCCGCATGGCACTGTGGGAATGTTAGCTGTCACAGGTTCTACAGACCTGGGTTCAAGTGCCCACATCCTTATAGTAAGTATCTTAACCACCAGCCTGTTGGCTCTTCTGGGTGACTTTTTCTTCATATCTCCTGTTGGAGCTGTTCCACTTTGTATAAATAAATATTCATTGAGCCAAAATTGACTCCATTGGGGCACTCATTTGCTATGTAGGAGACTCAGGTTCAAGTCTCTGCTCTGGCTATTGTGGCATGGTTTCTCTTTATGGTCTTGTCCAGAAATTCCCTCCTGAACCTTGAGGGCGTATCTGTACTGCAATAAAACACCCAGGGTTCCAAGTCTCAGAGCCTGGGTAATTGGCTCAAACTCATAGGGCACATGCTAGGGACTTGAGTTCTGAGGCACATCCTTCTTTGGGGTTCCAGCCTGAGACTGAATGTATACTCTGCAATTTTTAGCCCTACAGCCTGAGCCCTACAACCCTGAGTTAGCTGACCCTGAGCAGCCCTCACTCTCACAGATCTTGGGAGACAGACCTGTCCTTGTGTACAGACAGCCCCCCAACCTGAAGCAAATGCTCACCAGTAACCACACAACACAGAACAAAAACACTAACTCAGGAACCTATCCTTGCAGCAAAGCCCGATGCCAACTCTGTCCACATAGCTATTCAAGTGACACCATCATAGGACCTAATCACACCAGCCACACCATTAGGGGCTCATTCATGTGCACATCTACCAATGTGATATGTGCCAGCAATGCCCCTCTGCCATGTACGTTGGCCAAACTGGAAGTCTTTACTCAAAAGAATAAATGGACACACATCTGACATCAGGAATCAAAACATTAAAAAACCAGTAGGAGAACACTTGAACCTCTCTGGCCATTCAGTAGCAGATTTAAAGGTGGCAATTTTGCAATGGAAAAGCTTCAAAAACAGACTCCAATGAGAAACTGCTGAACTTGAATTGATATGCAAACTAGATACTATCAATTTAGGCTTAAATAGAGACTGGGAATGGCTGAGCCATTACACACGTTGAATCTGTTTCCCATGTTAAGTATCCTCACAGCTTCGTGTCAAACTGTCTTAAATGGGCTATTTTGATTATCACTACAAAAGGTTTTTTTCTCCTGCTGTGACAACAGTTCATCTTAATTAATTAGCCTCTTAAAGTTGGTTGGGCAACTCTCACCTTTTCATGTTCTCTGTATGTGTATATATATATATATATATATATAATATATATATATATATATATCTCCTCGCTATATATTCCATTCTGTGCGTCCGTTGAAGTGAGCCGTAGCCCATGAAAGCTTATGCTCAAAAAAATTTGTTAGTTTCTAAGGTGCCACAAGTACTTATGTTCTTCTTTCAATGTAGATGTTCCCTGAGAAACGTTTAGTCAGATCTGGTGTGTTCCTGTGAAAAGTCATGGGTTTGACAAGTGTGCGTTTTCCAACAAAAAATTAAATTGAAAAAAATTCCTAACTAGCTGTACTCAGAGGTTGCCATTTATTCAGCCTTTGCCCCACATTATGGTAGGCATGATGAACTGAATCTGTTCACCTGGAAGGTTATCTAGGAGATTTCAATCTCCCAGAAGCTCACTTTCAAATAAATAAATGTTTAAGCTTACAATTTTTTTGGTTAGTTCCGGTAGCTTTCATCCAATGCTTGAGGAATCTAAGACTTAATGGATAACTTGGCAGCAGTGTTCTATTTTTGTTTCTAGGTGGGAGCTGAGCAAAATATAGTCTTGAGAGGCAACTTATCTTTTGGAATAGGCAATAATTTACTAGAATTTTCCCTTGTTAGTTCACTTGATAAGTAAATACTCTAGATAACCCATGTCATGGTGGTTCTTTCTGAACTTTTAGTTTGTAGTGCACGTAACATTTTAAGAATGGAGTACTTTTTAGGTCTGTCTTCATTAGAAGCACCTATCCAGTGACTTTTTTGCTGTGTCTTAAAGGTTGAAGAGCACTGCAGTTGAAGGATGTATTTCTGATACAGTGATGAAATAATTGCCTTTATACGGTCCTCCTATCTCCCTTTATACGGTCCCTCCTATCTCTAAGAGCACTTTAGAAAGCAAGACCTATTGAGGCATTTAAGCACTGTCAGATTACAAATAATAAATAGTAATTGTGTGACTCTTCTTGATCATTGTGTTCCCTTGCCCCAGCTGGCTCTGGTTCATCACTTAAAATATAAAAATATATTTGAAAATTGCCTCTATCTTTGAATGAACATAATATTATGTTGGAAATTGAAATTAGTTTGTCATATATTAATTAGGCAGATTCTACTACACAAGTAATAGAACTAGATATTTTTCTTTTATAAAACAGTGTCCATATTGATTCTTCAGGGGGTTGTTGGGGGAAGAGGTGACTACATATTTCCTTAACTGTTGGGTACTCTTTACTTTTTAAGCCAGTTTGCGCACACTCTTTTGGACAGTCTACAGTTTATTGAACTTTAGCTGAGAATTTGTAGGGTAACAATTGGTCTTTAAAAATATTTACAATAAAATACCCTAGATTTCATTTGTGAATTACTACATATATATATATATATTTGAGTTAAATGTGGATGGAGTTGATTGGATGTCAGTGTTAAAGGGGGAATCCTGACTTTGTCATGGCAAAAAAATGCAAAAATCATATCTTAAAATAAAATAGTTTTCACCCTGACATACTATTTTAATTACATGTATTTTTCATTAAAGAATGTTAACATCTAGTAAAACACCAAATCAGAGTCAAATATAGATGTTAATGAAAGTCTTACTCAAGAGCAGGCAGGCCAGGATGGAAAAGACCGTGAGTGAAATCCTGGCTCTATTTCATTCAATGGCAAAACTTCCACTGAGCACACTCCATAACTTTTATGGACAAAAAACCTCTCAGTCATGGTTCTTGTCACAGAAATCATGGACATAACAAGTATCTGGCCTTAGGCATACATCATGCAGCCATCTGTTGGATGCATAGTGCTCAATAATTTAGATATTTCCATATTTAAGTTCCTCAGAAAAGGACTATAAAACATAAACCCAAAGATTTTTAGAATTTGGGATGAATTTTATTGAGATGAGAATGAGAAGGGAAAAATCTACAGATTTTTGTCTCGTGTTCTGGAAGGAGTTAAGCACATTTAAATTTTATGCAGTAAGAATAGTCCCATCGAGCTCAGTAGGACTACTCACAATGCATAAAGTTAAGCATGTGCTTACATGTGAAGGATTGGGGCCTTTGACAGTGTTTTTTCTGAATATTTCTATTACCATTTGCTACATGTACAAATTTTACTTTACATTAATTTTAACCTGTTTGTCTCAACAGTGGTTAGTATTGGAATATAAGTAGAACCAAGGAAAATAAGTAAAATCCATTTATTTGTGTCATACTGGCGATGACAGCAAAATTTTCTGACGCCTGCTCAATCCATCGCTGGCTTCAAGCATCTATCCATCTTCTCTCTTGTCATCCCCTACTATGCTGACCTACCACCGTTCTTCCATGATAACTTTCTCAGGGTTATTTGCATCTCTACCCCTGGTGTGACCAAAGTATGTAAGCTTGCGCCTGTTGATTTCTTAGAGCAGATTCTGCTTCTCTCCAATAATACTTTTAACATAAACATTCATCATCTTTTCTATACAGGAGATACACAAGAGTCTTTGTCAGCACCATATATCAAAAACTTCAGGTTTTTTTTGTCGGTTGCCTTAATTTTCAATTATTCACATCCATAAGTCACCGTAGAAAAAATTAAGCTTTCACCAATCAACCTTCATACACTGAGATGCAACGTTATTTCCTCACTTTTGTAAGGGAGGGCGTGGCTGAGCAAACCATTCTTAATCATTTTCCAGTTTCTTCGGGCAGCCTCTTTGGTGGGATGTGTATGATCCCAGATAGAGGCAATAGATAAATTCAGTTATCACTTGATTATTAATTGTGATGTCGACTTGCATCCTTTTTTTGTTAATGTCATAGTGGATGGATTTACATTTCACCTCATTCAGGGATAGTCCATGTTCCTCACTAATTATTTTTACAGACTCCCAACTTTTGTTACATTACATTGATAGTTGTGACAAAGAGTGTCCAGTCATCAGTGTATCTGAGGTTAGTTTAAGAGGTGTTGACCAATGGAAATCCCAGCTCTATCCAGTTTGTCAAAATCTTTCAGGGCTTGTCTCAGAATAAATTCTGCATACACGTTGAAGAGACTTAGGGATGGAATACACTCTTGGCTCACACCCTGCCTGTCTCATGACCAGGATGTGGACAGTCAGGCCTAATGATCAGAACAGGAGTGATTTCTAGTGGTTAGATCAGGAATCGGCAGCCAGGAATTGGAGCCCATGGTTAGAGCAGGAGCTGGAGCCAAGGGGTCAGAATTGGGAGTGGGATTCCAGATGTCAGAAGTGAGGAATTGGATTTGAGGATTAGAATTGAGTTACCTGGAATGAGGCAAGGAAGGGGGAAGGCTGGGGTTGAGCCCAAAGTGGGAGCAAGGCTGGGAACAAGCGGGCACAAGGGCTAGCATAACCACTGATGAATCTTTGAGGAGTGACCAAACTACTGCGGCTGTTGGGCTTGGAGCTGGTCTGCTGCCTCCTCAAACCAATCAGATGGTGTAGCCAACAGGCTAGTTGGTCTCATTAGGTTACCTGGATACTGGCTGTGCTGCAGCCTCTGATTCCTGACATGGCCCAGTGGAAAACCACCAGTTGTTCCCTGCTGCTTTTTTTCACCGTGGTCTATTGTTGATGGTACAGATTTGTGATGAGTTCAAGGAGATGCTGTGGAATCCCCGTGTCTGCCAGTATCCTCCAAAGATGGTCGTGTTGGATGGAATCAACTTATTCCTCATTCCTCTACCCTGCTCTTTGAGTAGTCAGTGAAACACATGATCAGTGGGTGACTATACTCCCTGTATTTTTCAGTGATGTGATGTTTGCGATTTGATCGTGTGCCTCATCCGTCTCTGAAACCAACTTGTTGTGGTTGTAGTTCTCTCCTATCATTCATTTCATGCAATCTTGGATTTTGTAGAGTAGAACTTGGCTTGCATGCAATATCAGGGAGATAATATGATTGATACTACGCTGTTATGTCACCTTTCTTTGGCAGGACCAAAGGATTCCCTTCGTCCAGTCTTCCAACCAATTTCTAGTTGTCCATATATCACTGCAGATTTAACAGCTCTGCTGGTATGTTATCTACACCTGGTTCTTTTCCAGCCTTCATTTTCATAATAGCGTACAACATTTCCTCTTGTAGGAGGGATGGCACTGGCTCCGTACTCTCGTTTCTGTTGGTCTGTATTGTAAGAGGCATACAGATGGACACAGTAATCTCCACTAGCATTTGACATCATCTTCATTGAGGACTCTGCCTTCATGCTCATTTGTTATGTTCAATTGTAGGGGAAACTTTTTGTTAATAAGTCTGACCAACGTAAATATACCTTTTTATATTGTTACTTTTTGTAACTCGTGTTCCATGCATTTTGCACTTATGTAATTGCTCTTGTCTCATCTAGTCTGCCTTTGGATCTGTCTGCTTAGTTCTTTATGCTCTCTTCTATATTCCTCTGTCTCCAAGCCATTCTCTTTCACTCTGCATCATTTTTTTCACCAGCTCAAATGCCTTATCAGTTAACTATGGTGTAGTCTGACATCAATTTTTTGAAATGTGTGCTGTGGATGCTTTGAGTATGATAGTTTTCATTTTATTCCAAAGTTAATTTGGGTTGTTCTTTCACTTGTGGCATGCCTCAAACCCATTCTGGACAGAAGTCATGCATTTTAGTTGATTTTAGACAAGTCCAGATGTTTTAGAACTGATGAATGTCTTAAATTTCCATGTAATGTTTGAGGCTAATATTGATGGTCTGACCCTCAGTCCGCACTTGGGGAAAGTCTGTCTTTGTCCATTACTCATTCTCCAACATTGCTGTATCTTTATATAGTCAGTTTTTGGTTCTTTGTCGTGCCCTCTGATGACTTCCATGTATATCAACTTTTAGGATGTTGGGTGAAAATAGTTTATAATGACCAAGTGATTAGAGCAGCGCAATTCAACTAGATGTTGTCCTCTCTCATTTTATAAACCACCAAACCATTGTTTCCTATTACTTCTTTGAGACCCTACACTTTCAACTTTCACATTCAGATCCCCAGTTACAAGAGCGATATATTTGCTTGGTCTATGAATAAGTGTCTCTTCCAGCTGTTCATAGAATTCATCAATCTGCGGCAACAGCTGTGATAGGAACTTAAACTTGTACAATCAACATACTGACTGCCTTTGCTTGAAGGTGAATAGTGACGATTCTGTCGCTGATTGGGTTGTATCCAAGCACAAACTTTGTCTCCTTGGATAAGTTACATTCAACCCCATATTCTCTTGTTTTTTCAGATCCTGAGTGTAGTACACTGTGTATCCCTACCATTCCATGAGAGCTCTGAGACTCCACATACATCTGTCTTACATTTTCCCAGTGCTTTAACCAAAGTGGTGACATTGCCTTCATGCATACTCCTCACATTCCCTGTTCCATTCCATCTTTCTGATGATTTATTTATGAAGGTTCCAGGCATATACGTCCCAAAGGAAGTAAGTGCTTGACTAGAAAGGTCAGGCTGCTTGCCACCATAATGACAGTAGTCAGTGCCACTTATGCCTGGCCAATGACAGGTGTAAAGTGACATTCAGGTAATTTGGCAAACCTTAGGAAGTCCAATGGCTTCGGATGGATGAGCATTTGGGGTGAGTAGTGGGAGCATCACTGGAGGAAACAACATCAAAAAGTGGAAGAGTTAAACCTATAGAGTTAACCAAAGCAGCCACAAGCTAGAGGGAAATCTACTTTCTCCCACAAGAGCTATGATGATGGATCAATGTTTTGCCTTTGTTCCATGTATGGAGCTGAGTGGTGAAACCCCCAGGCCAGAAGGCATGATAGCGGGAACTTCTTTCCCAGTATAATCTAGTATGTGTACAGACTGTGATTAAGATGGTGCTGTATTGAATCCTTTGGGAAGTACAGTGCCTGATGTTTGCACCAAGTGGAGCAGAAAACTCTGCACAGAAATACAGCTTTTTGGCAAAACGCTGAATAGGCGTCTATTAATTGAGTTTATAGGGTAAATTTGTGTAGAAATAAAAGGTGGCATTGTATGTAGTATGTTAATGATTTGTAACAAAATGAAGTGATTGTTGGAATCAGATTAAACCCTTAGACATCAGGAACAAGGATTTTTGGCACATTTATAGAAGTAGACTAAAAGTTTTTAAAAGAACCTGACTCTATGCCATAAAAAGGGGTAGCTTCAAAAGTGAATGTGCCACAATTCTTCTTTGAGTGATAGCCCTGTAGATGCTTCACTTCAGGTGTTGGTGCATCCCTGTGCCTTTGATAGGAGAATTTCAGCAGCAGTGCCACTCCAGGTCATACATGTGCGGTTCCTGTCTTGTGGCGCTGTTGGCATCTCGCCTAGCGTGTGTACAGCTCGACCCCCCTCAGTTCCTTGTCAACTGTGCTCTGCCTGAAATAGAGCTCCCAGCAGTGTCACAAAGTTAGCTTGTTCCACTTTAAAATAGTTTACTTAGCATAGTTTTTTAAGCTTAGCAGTTCAGTTACTTGCCCTTTCCCCCATATTTCTTCCTAGTTTAAAAAAAATTGTTTTTCATAGACTGGCTAAGTTCACCCATGGGGTGAACCCACCATCTTTACAGTTAGGTTCACCAGACTTTAAGCGCTACCTGTCATGTCAAGATGCCATGCTGTTATCAGATGGACACTCAGTTTGTCCGCTGCTTGGATGAGTTGCACATCCCTCAGAAATGTACTCACTGCAGCATCCTAAAGGCTCAAGCTCGGAGAGACAAGGATCTGTGCCCCAAGCTAATCTTAATGGAGAAGTCTCTGCCCAGCTTCAGACCCCAGCCAGCAGACTACCTTTGGAAAAATAGCTCCAGGGACTTCACCTTCTTCTCAGAGGAAGGCTCATTCCTCTAAACAAAAATCAATGGGAAAGCAATCAGCGACTTCTCCTCAGAGAGAACTGACCAAAAAGAAGCAATCTCCAGCAGGGTCTCTCTCCTTGATACCGACTGCACCACAGCTAAGTACCTATGAAGCACTGGGATCCTCCAGCACTGCCTGCACGGTAACCTTTGCCAGTACTCCTGTGTGGAGTCGAGAGGCAAAAGCAAGCCTACCTCCTCCGCTGCTTTACCGTTGACACTGCTGAAGATGTCACCAGACCTCCAACTCAGGCTATGCCTGCTCCATCAACTTCCTCAGCACTGACTGCATTGACAGTGACGTCATTGGTACCAGTAACTCTATTGTTACCATCAGCACAGTTGGCTGTGATACTGAAACTGTCGGCACCAAGATCTTCAGTGGTGAGGCCATGGGACCATGCCACTTCCTTCATCAGAAAGACCTATTTGTATTGGCAATGCCAGACTGAGCATTTTTCAGCACCAATGACTCCGTGGTGCACTCAGTACTGAAACAACCCATCTGTCCAATAGTCCCTCCACTTTCCAGCACAGAGGAAGAGGATAGTTTTTTCCTTACACCACTCCTCACCTGTGCAACCGGACCCAACCCCTGGACCTTTGTGATCGAGGTCTCATTATAGGCAAGGCATAGAGCCATGGTATGGGCCCTTGTGAATGGCCTCACCCATGCCATTCCCCATACAATGCCTTACTGGGATCCCTGGGCCGCCTATAGAAGGTAGTACAGCAGACTCCCCAGTCCCTATAGGAAGGGGATTAGATTGCCGCCACCACCACCGTCAATGCCTGCAACTTCAGAGCCCCGTGAGGAAATTGTCGACAGGAGGAGCGCATAGAGCAAGACACCATGCCAAGTACTAATAATTCCTCCTCGGATGAGACCATGATGTCTCCATCGCCTACAGCCACTGCCGCCTTTAAGCAATTTCAAAAACTTTTTAAATGTGTGGTTGATGGATTAGAGATCTTTCTTGGAGGTCCCAGAGGCCCAGCATTAACAGTGGACATCCTACAAGCCTTCTCAACTTCCAAAATAGCGCCCCCATTTAATGATGCTCTAATGGAGCCAGCAAAAACAGCTTGGCAGATGCCAGCTACCATACCACCCATCTGCAAGAGGGCTGACAAAATGTATTGTCCCCTCCAAAGATATGGACCTCCTGTTTTCCCATTCTTCACCAAATTTACTCGTTTTCAATTCCGTCAACCAGCATGGTAGACAGCAACAGTACAAGTTGACACCCATCGACAAAGAGTGGAAACGGATAGACCTTTTTGGCCACAAGATCTGCTCTTCTTCAACCCTACAATTCCAATTCATCAACTCTGCGGCGTTACTAGCAAAATATGATCACTGCAACTATTCAAAATTCATAGACTTTATTACTATTCCGGAGAACAAAAGGGATCACTTTAGAGCTCTTGTGTCTGAAGGCCAGCTTGTGGCCAGAACTACCTTACGGGCATCTTGAATGTGGTCAACACAGCAGGAAGTTCCATGGCTACCACTGTGGTCATGTACCATGCATCCAGGCTGCATTCCTTGGGATTTCCCAGGAGATACAGTCCACGGTGGAGGACTTTCCGTTCAACAGACAGAAACTTTTCACCGCCAATATGGACCAAGTCCTCCACGTGATGAAGGATTCAGGAGTGAGACTCTTTCCACTGGAGATTTATACGCCTGCCACAAAGAAGACAAACCAGATATCAGGCTTACCAGCACAAGAGGTATGCCTCTTATACCCAACATCAGTGGCAGTCCGAGATGCTGGCCACTACCACCATCGGTGTCTTGATTTTTCTCCTTGAAGCAACAATTTTGAGGGCTTGGTTGAGGGTCTGAAAGACCTTCCCCACTCTACAATGCTAATGACACCATCCAACTTTCATTTCAGATACTGTCTGACTCCCTTTCATTTGGCTCGGTCTTCCATCACCACCACCAAGTGGGCCCTAGAAATAGAATCATAGAATATTAGGTTTGGAAGAGACCTCAGGAGGTCATCTAGTCCATTCCCTTGCTCAAATATACATGGGCTGGTCGATTCCCTTTACTTCCACCTTTCCCACCCAACCCCTTTCCGTGTCCCTCTTCAGGGACCTTTCTCACAAGCGCTTTGTACGACAAGAAGTAAACCATCTTCTACATTTAGGTGCTGTGGAACAAGTTCCTCCACTACACAAGAGGAATGGTTTCTTCTCCCATTACTACTTAACCCAAAAGAAAAATGAAGGATGGAGACCCATGCTACATCTCACAAACCTCAACAAGTTCATGAGGGTTCAATCATTCAGGATGGTCACATTTGCAATTATTATACCAACACTGGAACTCCGCTAACAGGAGGTTCATCAGGTTTATCCTGGAAACGGACCATTATTAATACAAGGTCCTACCCTTCAGCCTTTACACAGCACCACAAGTTTTCTTCAAAATTCTTGCAGTAATAGTGGCACACCTGCACAAGCAAGGGGTAATAATATTCCCTTACATAGACGATAGTTTACTAAAAGCCCCCACCCTGGCAGATGCTGTAGACAGTGCTTACAGGGTGATTTCCCTTTTCCAGAATCTGGGGTTATAGAAACAGACAAAAATTGACTTTAAAACCTGTTCACCAGCTAGACTTTATCAGGGCCCATCTCTACTCCTGGAAGCCAAAGCGTCATTACCAACCAACAGGTTTATTACTATGACCAACCTCATCTCTTCAGTAATAAACAGTTCACACATATCAGCACACACCTGCCTTCAACTCTTAGGCCACATGTCTGCAACCACATTTGTGGTAGGACATATGCGTCTCCACATGCGCTGTCTTCAAGGTTGGCTCAGAACCATCTACGTGCCACACAAACATGGCCTAAACAGACATCTTATGATGCCAACCAAAGTCAAAGATTCTTTACACTGGTGGACGCAACCCAACAGCATGTGCACGGGGATTCCTTTCACTCAGAGTCATAGACTTTAAGGTCAGAAGGGACTTTCATGATCATCTAGTCTGACCTCCTGCACAATGCGGGCCGCAGAATCTCACCCACCCACTCCCACAACAAGCCCCTAACCTATGTCTGAGCCACTGAAGTCCTCAAATCGTGGTTTAAAGGCTTCAAGGTGCAGAGAATCCTCTAGCAAGTGACCCATGCCCCAGGCTGCAGAGAAAGGCGAACCGCCTCCCCCCAGGCCTCTGCCAGTCTGCCATGGAGGAAAATTCCTTCCTGACCCCAAATATGGCGATCAGCTAAACCCTGAGCATGTGGGCAAGACTCACCAGCCAGACACCCAGGAAAGAATTTCTCGATGTAGTAACCTCAGGATCCCACGCCATCTAATATCTCATACAGTGCACTGGGCAATATTTGTAATCTAACTAAGTGGAGTCAGAGATCAAGCTAAGTTGCCAATTAGGGCTTCGCTATCAATACATCATCTGTCTAAACTTTTCAGCGTAGTCTGAAGCTGGATATTCTTTCTGCCCACATGGCTCCCCTTGGAAGCCTGTTCCGAAACTTCACGTCCTCTGATGTTAGAAATCTTTGTCTATTCGAAGTCTAAACTTTCTAGTGTCAGTTGAACTATCATTTGTGTTCTTGTGGTAACCATTGGTAGCTGGCGTAAATAATCGTCCTCTCTCATCCTGTGGTATCTTATCCCGATCAGCTTTATAGAGAGCAATATGCTTCTCTCCTCGCGTTTGGCTGGTTAGTGCTAACAAGCTCAGTTGCTCTTCAAACTTCCTTTTCGTAAGACAGGGTTCCATTTCTTCGGTATCAGTTAGCCCTTCTTCTGTACCTGTTCCAGTTTTGAACTTCTTATCCTTGCTTAAACGGGTGGGAGGAGCCGAGATACTGTCACACAGGTTATTTTCAGATGAGGTCTACCAGTGTTGTTGGTCTAAGGTACGGAACCACGTCCTTATGCTCTAGCTGGAAATATCCTTGCCTAATGCCAATCCAAGGAATCATTGCTTTTTTCACGGGACATATCACATTGGAAGCACCAATAGTCATCTCTGTGGATCGATAGCAAGTGCCTTCCGAGGGTTCTCTCTCCTCTGGTTATTTTAACTGATGAGTCTCCAGGCTTATGAACCAAAAAAAAAAAAAATGTGATTAATGTCCTTAAATGCGTCCGCTTTGCACTTCTCACTATTGAGTTTTCAAATCCTTAGTTGACTATTACTGTACTATAGCCAGTTTTACAAGGTCATCCAGTATCTCCTGTATTGATATCCCAGTCCTGCTCTGTATCTGCAAATATCCCAGCTTATGGTGTATCCACGCTCGCATAACTTATTGAGCAACTCTCCACTTTTTGTGCCAAGGTCAGTAATAAGAAGATTGGTCCCAAAACTGATCCCTGAGGAACTCCACTAGTAACCTCCCTCCAGCCTGACAGTTCACCTTTTCAGTATGACCTGTTGTAGTCTCCCCTTGAACCAGTTCTTTATCCACCTTTCAATTTTCATATTGATCCCCCCATCTTTTCCAATTTAACTAATAATTCCCCATGTGGAACCGTATCAAATGCCTTACTGAAATCAAGGTAAATTAGATCCACTGTGTTTCCTTCATCTAAAAAAATCTGTTACCATCTGAAAGAAGGAGATCAGGTTGGTTTGGCATGATCTACCTTTTGTAAAACCATGGTATATTTTGTCCCAATTACCATTGACCTCAATGTCATTAACTACTTGGGATCTATCCTCTGATACTCACTCCTTGATAGGCTGGGCAACTCATCTGCAACACCATACAATTCAGGACAGATGGTCTCCCTCCAAAATAATAGTTACACATAAATCTATTAGAACTCCACGCAGTTCGCAATGTGTGCCTCCACTTCCTGCCATTGATAAGAAACAAGACTATATGAGCAAAGACTGACAAGACTGCTTGCATGTTTTATGTAAATCGACAGGAAGGAGCCTGATCCCACTCCCTGTGCATCGAAGGCATGTAACTGTGGAATCAGTGTATCTGACACACTATCAATTTCTCAGCCTCCTACCTGCCAGGCTGTCAGAACATTAGAGTGGATACATTAAGCAGGGAATTTTCTCACAATCACAAATGGGAACTAAACGACATGGTCCTGCAGAACATATTTCAACAGTGAGGACCCCTATCAGTCGACCTCTTTGTAACATTGCAGATCCACAAGTGCCCACAGTTCTGCTCGAGAGCAGTTCTGGGACCCCAGTCACTGGGGGATGCATTCCTCCTCAAATGAGAAGTGCCATTTCTATACGTGATCCCATTGATATCATATTATTGAGGGTAGTAAACAAGATATGAATGGACAAAGCGAAAGTCATACTGATAGCCCCAGCATGTCCCAGACAGATTAGGTACTCTTTCCCGCTGCGGGTGGCACTATGTGCACCACGCACACTCCAGCCGGACCTTCTGTCCACCATCAGAACCTGGAAATACTTCACCTGAAGACATGGCTCCTACATAGTTCCATCATTACAAACTAGCCTGTTCAGTAATACTTGTTTAACCTGTTCCAAACAGTAGGAGGTCAACCATGCGGCAGACTTACCTTCAAAAATGGAAGAGGTTCGCTATGTGGTGCCAAGCCAAGCAAGTCAATTTCCACACCTCTGCTCTTGATATTGGACTACATCTTGAAGCTACAGAACTTGGAACTATTTACTAGTTCGATCAAAGTCCATCTTGCAGCTGTTAACGCCTTCTTCACAAGATTGATGGCATGTCATTGTTGTGCAGTCGATTACCAAACGCTTTCTTATGGGCATACAGATCGTTTACCCTGAAGTACGCGCATCCACACTGCCATGGGACTTAAACTTGGTATAATGCTGCCTCACTGGGGACCCATTCAAACCCTTGGAGACATGCTATCTGATACATCTGTCAATGAAGGTAGCATTTTTAGTAGCCATTACATCGGCCTGCCATGTGGGAGAGTTAGGGGCTCTCATGGCTCACCCACCTTCTACCATTTTTTTTTTTCCAAGGACAAGGTCACCCTAAGACCACATCTGAAATTTATATCGAAAATATCTTCGTCTTTTCACATAAATCAACCAATCCACCGCTGTATTCTTTCCCACAAGATCACATAGGACTCAGGACTATATACCCAGGGCATTAGACTCTCACTAGAGTTCTACCTCAGTAGAACTAAGCCTTTCAGAAAATCCCCAAGGCTATTTTGTCTCCACTACCAAATGCTCTAAACATTATGCAATCACTCAGCGCTCAAGACTGAATGCACTGCTAGAGCTAACAGTGCTGTCTACACTCATGCAACTCTGAAGCCCCTTCCATCCAATGTGGGGCACTGCTCTACAGTCACCTGAAGTTGAGCACCCATAGGGACATCACTCAAAGAAGAGAAGGTTACTCACCCTGTGCGGTAACTGAGGTTCTTTGAGATGTGTCGTCCTGTGGGTGCTCCACTGTCTGCCCTCCTTCCCTCTACTTTGGAGTTCAAATTTCGGCTCTATGGTAGAGAAGGAACTGTGGGGGTCAGGTTGCCGCGAGACAGGGACCGCACATGTGTGACCTGGATGGGCACTACTGCTGAAATTCTCCGATCAAATGTGCAGGGATGCACCAGCACCTGAAGTGGAGCACCCACAGAGGCATGCATCTCGAAGAACCTGTCACTGCACAGGGTGAGTAACCTCTTCTTGCTGAAGGGAACCTGTCTCTTGAAATAGCAGTACAGCCAAGTCCATTGCTTTTCTGTGACTTCTGTAGGTTTTGTTTTTTATGTATGTTGTAAAAATGATTTTTTTTTTCAAATTATCATGGTGAGAAACTAAAATTACCACGAGCCTCCAGTAAATTTAATGAGACCTTGAGTAGTCTTTGAAAGCTGTCATGTTTGCCTAATTAAGTGTAAATTATTCATAGTGCTGTGTGACTCACAAGTCATTGCTACGGCTACATTTTAGTCACGAGTATTTTTAGTAAAAGTCACGGACAGGTCACGGGCAGAAAACAAAAATTCACGGCCCGTGACCTGTCGATGGCTTTTACTATATACCGCTGACTAAAACTTGGGGAGTGGGGGGAGGGTATGTCTCGGGGGGTGCCATGGGTTTTCGGGGGAGAACATGGGTGCTGGGAGGAGGGGTTACCTGGACTGGGGCAGGTTCCCTACATGGCTCCTAGGAAGCGGCGACCTCCAGCTCTAGCTCCATGTGCTGCCTTTGCTCCATCCCAAGCCCTGGTTCTGCAGCTCCTGTTGGCTGGGAACCACGGCCAGTGGGAGCTGCGGGGGTGGTGTTTGCGGGTGAAGGCAGCACGTGGAGATAGGAGCTGAGGGAGAGGAGTTCCTGTCACCCTTCCAGGGAGCCGCATCAGGTAAGCACCACCCTGCACCTGAATCCCCACCACTGAGCCCTCCCACCCCCAAGCTCCTTCTACTGCGGGCTGGAGGGGGGCCCCGAGATTGCCCCAGCAGCAGCCAGTGCCACTGCCATGGGGCTGCCCGAGCTGCTCAGGTGGCTCCCGGGCCAGCCACATGGATTGCTGCAGAAGTCACAAAGGTCATGGAAAGTCACAGAATCCATGACTTCCGGGAGTCTTAGTCATTGCTAATAACAGGATTGCCAGGAAGTTGGATTACTCTGTGTTATTGCCAGTTAATTGATTGCTACTGAAGTAAATAAGCTAAACACTATATAGAGCTCCTTTAAAGTCTTTAATTTATATTTTCAGGTAACACAGCAAGATGTAAGGAAAGAAAATCCTCTACAGTTTAAGTTCAGGGCTAAGTTTTTTCCTGAGGATGTATCTGAGGAGTTAATTCAGGAAATTACTCAGAGACTGTTCTTCCTGCAAGTCAAAGAAGCCATTTTAAATGATGAAATCTATTGTCCACCTGAAACTGCAGTTCTACTGGCTTCCTATGCTGTCCAAGCCAAGTATGGAGATTACAATAAGGAGATTCATAAACTAGGCTACTTGGCCAATGACAGACTTCTCCCCCAGCGGTAAGTGGGAAACTTCAGCTTCTACATGGATGCTCCAGAATTGTAAACTTGCTAATAAAAATGTTCTTAGCTTTTAAAATCTGAGTATCAGTTTCTTCAATATTATAATTGATCTTCTCTTTAATGTTAAGCCATCGGGTGGTGGCGGTTCTCTGAAATGAGTGTTTGTTTCATTGGTAAAATTTAGGAGTAAAGGAGGAGATCATTTGGGCTTTGAGCAGTGAAGAGTAGGCATCAGAACTGTACAGTCCTTGTGAGAACTGAATTTTTTTTAACTCTGTAGCTCTATCTTAAGGTAATTGCACATATTTAGTCAAGCAACTTCCTCTCTGTTCCAATGAGTTAATATTAAAGTGGTATATAATGCACATTCCTATCTCTTCTCTGAAATCAATGCCTTTTGTGAATAAATATTGGAACCATCCAGTTCGCAGATCAGTGTGGATTCCTTAATAGATCTGGGCAAAATATTTTGAATAGTTTATTTGCCAAAATAATAAGTTTTGGTAGACATGAAACTACTAGTGAATTAGATATGAATGTGCCAAAAAATGTTGAAAGGGGACTAGACACCATTCAGAAAATGATGATGTCCACCTTATAACTTTTAGCCCAATTGTTATGGTACTCACCTGGGATGTAGGAGACCTGCATCCCTCCTCTGCCTGATGTGGAGAAGGGATGTGAACTTGGGTCTCCTATATTGTAGGAGAGTGCTCTAGCCACTGAGCTATGGAATTTGCTAGTGTTGGTCTCTCTGCCTCTCTTAGTGAAGCTGCTTCACTTTCTAAAAATAATTGAGTACTTGAAGAAGCAATGTGAACTTGTCTCCTCCATCTTAGGTGAGTGCCTTAACCATCAGCCTACAGATATTCTGACCCTTTCCCTAGCCCAGTAACTATGTATTATTGTTCATATACTCCAGGGGGAATTCTACGCATGCACAGAATTTGTGTCTCTTGCAGATTTCTTTGCTTCCCCTCAGAAAAATGATTTTCTGACAGGGAAGCAAAGGGAAGCCACAAGAGCGGTCAGGCAACCCTCCCCAAAAGTATGTTTTGGGTATCCAGAGCAGCTAGCAGAGAGGCAAATCACTGTGGGGCATAAGGTGGGACTGGGGAAGACCCCGCTGGTGGCTCTTACCTTTGCGCTGGGCTCAGCTGCTAGTTCTGGCTGGGCTGGGGAGGATGAGATTTCCTCTTTGCCTGCTTGGCATCTGGGGCCAGTCAGACCCACCCTCAGATTTCTCCCGCTGCTACAGGATGCTCTGCAAATTTCCCTTCCCTCCACCCCCCACTTTCTGCACCCATCACTCAGCTGCAGGGGAAGGGATCCCTGTACAGGGAGCTGCTCCCCATCTGCCTGACCTCCCTTATACCCAGCGTGTCCTACCGAGCCTCATTCCCCTGCATTCAGAACTCCCTCCTGATAAGCCCTGCTCCCCCTGCACCTAGACCACCCTGACAAGCCACCTGGATCCCTTCCCCACTCCCCCAGTATCTGTACTCCACCCCTCCCTGAGCCCCAACCACCTTCACCTGGACTCCTATGCAGAGTCCCATTACTGTTGCACCCAGAACCTCCCAACAAGCTCCTGTGCATCCAGATCTCCCCCACACCTGGATCCCCCACTGAGCTGCCTGTGCCTAGATTGCCCCACATAGAACCCTCTCAACCCGCACCTGGATCCCCCTACACTAAGCCCTTCCACACTTGGATCCTGCCTTGCTGAGCCTGCCTGCCCATACCTGGTGCACCTGTCACAGAGGGGCAGGGCCCTGGGGTGTTTCTGGGGCAGGCCTGGTCCTTGCGCTATGTCAGGGTTGGGTGCAGCCTCACAGCTGAGTCCATGTCCTGGGGGAGAGCTGCACAGTGATCTCCTACCTCTGTGTGGCCTGTGCTCCCCAGTGCCATGGTGGAGCTTCCACATTTGACAAATAAAGTTTGCAGAATATTAAAATATTGTGTGCAACATTTTTTTTTTTGGCGCAGAATGACCTCAGGAGTAATTCATAGTGGCAACTCGTAGTTATTCAGAATGACAATGTTTCAGTCTCCTCAAAACAGATGTTTTTGATTCATCAAAATGTTCCACAGTTTTTCTTGATTGTTTGAGCTGAACAGAATACTTGTTCTCATTTTTCAGAACTACCAGTGAACTGAAAAAATCAATTTGCCTGACTTTTTCTTCCTTATTTCACATTTATTTTATGTCTTGAAATTTTTGATTTATTCTGGTACTTCTTCCCCTTTTTTGTAAATTACGTTGTTACTGAACACTTTTATAAAAACATATTTTTCCAACAAAATCTAAAAGCTTTCTCATAAAAACACAAGGCTAGACAAAGTTTAACAATCTAAAAGAAGAGATGTTCCTCTCCTGGCATCCTACCTAAAAATTTAGGGCCTGTTAAAATTGAGATTATAATATGGTTTCTGAGCATGACTATAGCATTGTGTTTTCCTGTACATATTAGCAATCAAAAAGTATTAGAACATGAATGTCTATAACTATAATATCCAGTTATGCTAATGCTGTGTGTGTGTGTGTGGCACAGGCGGATTCTTACTACTTCTACCTAAAACAATGCAGTAAACAAGTGTGTACTTGGAGATAATGTTCCTGTTCATGCCACCAAATTGGAGGACAGGAAAGTGCTACAAGCTGTAAGGTGAATAAAAATCTGAATTCAGTTGGCTAATCAACAAATTAGCCAGGGTTTATTTTCAGTTACATGTTTGTGTGACATTATCACGGGTACTTATGTTTCTCAGTATCCCTCTACTCTGCCCGCTTTGTTCTCTTGAGCGGCCAGTTTCAAATGATGTTTACATGAATTCTACTATTAAAGTTTGTGGAAACTTTAAATTGTGTTAGAGCAAGCAATGGAAGTATGGTATGAGAGGGCAATGCCAAATGGGCCTGTGAAACGAAACCAAGCATGTCTGTCTAATTTTAGCCTTTCTGCTCTTAATAAATAGTAGTTTCAACCTAGAAAATATGGAGCTACTAGGACTGCTCACTTACAAGATTTCAGTGATTACCTAGGATATTTTTGGCCAGATTGGCACAGTCAAGGAATTTCATGCTTCTTCTCTGGATGTACTATAATGGGTTTCTCCAGATTTTGTGTTAAGTTCAAGGCCAGAGTTAAAGACAATGACAAGGGACTGCTCATCTCCCTGTACTTTTTAGACTCTTAAGCTATATAAACCATTTATGGTTTCAGATAATTTTAAAGGGCAAAAAAAAAACAACCTACTGCCTGTGTGCCCCACTTACATTTTGAAAGGGTAGGGATAAGAAGGTTGTTGGAGAGCTGGAGGTTGTATGTTGAGAGATAGTAAGTAAAAATATCAGACTGCTGCCATCTTAATTAGATTTGAAAAGTGTATGCTTAAATAGGTGTGTGCACAATGCATCCAGTTGTTTATCTTTTGACCTAATAAAATATATTGTACGTGCCCAGAATTCAGTTTTCAAATGCTCCTAACTATTTTCCAAATCATTTTTTTCCCCCGAAGAAGCAAAAGGATCTTTTTTAAGTAGCTAAAGTTGCTTTCAGTTTCCCGTAATTCAAAATCAGCTGGCTGGATTTTGCTTTAATTTTTACAAACAAATTTATTTTGGGGAAGAGATCACTGTGATGGAAACCTTGTGACCTAAACATGAAATTCTAGTGTTTATGTCAGCATGTGAAAACCAGTAACTTAACAAAGTGTCTTGCAAGCATAGTAAGAGTGGCCACGACTGGAGCACGCTGTAGTAAAGATCTGTTACTTAAACTGAAAGCTGTTTGGGGCAGAGATCATCTGTGTTGTGCGTGCGTGTGTGTGTGTGTGTGGTGCCTTGCACAATAGAGACCTGGTGTGTATGTATTTCAGTAGTCCCTAGGAGTCCCAGCATATACTTATCTGATCGTTTTAAATATTCTAATATTGAAAACCTTTCTCAAAAAGAAAAGCAAGTTTAAGTATGTTAAAGTTTATTTTGTACAATATTAAAGCTTGGACAAACTTACTACTCAGACTTTAAAGTATGGTACTTTAAAAAAAAAAACCTGTAATAATTGGATTGTTTGGTATCAGTTTTGTCTATAGGTGAGCTCCAGCTGAAATATGCTTAATTTAAAATTCAGACATTCTGTTTGTCTTAAGTTCAGATGTACTTTTTAACAGCCAGCACTGAAAACTCTGCCCAGGGTATGGCGGTCAAGTTCTGTTTTATTCTAACTTCTATATTGTCACCAGCAAGGGTCTGTACTTGAATTGTATTGTATGAATTAAATTATTGGTGTATGAGGCAAAACAGAATCCAGTTCACTCACTCATTGTTGAATGGTGCTAGAAAGAGAGGGGAAAGGTAGTAAATGTTACCTTTGTCAACAACAAGGAAGAGCTGGAACTCAATTGAGCTGATCTCTTAAGTAAGATCACTTCTGCACTACCTTGTCTGACCAGTCACCCTTTAAAACAGTTTCTACGGGAATGTTAAAGTTAGCTACGTGAACTAAAAGTGAGAGAAAACTTTCCGTAGTTTAACTTTAAGAAGACACATAAACAATTTTTAATCTTAGTAACTAACTAATATAAACAAACTATATTGTGCTCTTGGTTTCTTGTGCTGCTATACCATGTCCTGTTGCTGTACTATTCTGATATGTTCTAACAGGTTGAAACACATGTCCGTGGCTGTAGCTAACATGAGCGACCTTATGTTTTAAAAACTGCTTGTGACATTATTAGTTTAAATCCTGAAACCTATTCTTGTTTCTTTTGCAAGTACCCCTACATTCTCTTCCCACTAACAGCAGAACTGGTGGTTTAGTTCTAGGAATAAACTGAAAAGTTTGGGTGTATTTGTGGGTGTATAGAAGTTCTTTAATTCATGCTACAAGAGTTGGAAAGTTTTCTGTGATTCTGTATTTTGTCTAGTTCGTTTTCAAACATAGTATTGTTATCCTACAGATTTAAATTGCTGAAGCTATGAATTAAAATTATGTATGAATGTGTTTGGGTAGGTATTGGCTTGTGTCACAGTGAAAGTTTAAAGACTATTGTTAAAACTGAAACTGCAGTGGTTTTTTTCCCTCTAGTGATTTATTTCACGCATTTAGACCTCTTGGAGTACTTTGAAAATCAAATTTTATAAAGTGTTTGTTAATGAAAATGCCAGTTAAATATTTTACCTAGAATCTGTTCAATTTTTTTTTGGCATAAATATTATTATGTATTTGGTATAAGCTCTATACCTGAATTTATTTTTGTATTTTATGGTATTGTGTACTTATTTATGTAATTTGTCAGTTTCATTTCATAGCAACCTCTTTTGTTGACAGTGTTCTAGAACAGCACAAACTGACAAAAGAACAGTGGGAAGAAAGAATACAGAACTGGCATGAAGAACACAGAGGGATGTTAAGGTAATTATGCAGAAATTGTCCGTTGTAGCTTAAGTTTTGTGTGTGTGTGTGTGGGGGGGGGTGTTATTTCAAATTATTTTGGTTTTGTTTAACACTCCCTCCTTCCCCCCCCCCATCTAGGTCAGACAGGAAGGATGGCCTAGTGGATAGGGCACTAGACTTGGGTGTGTGATGTTGGGCAAGTTAGTTATCTACCCTGTGCCTCCATTCCCCATCTGTAAAATGGATGTAATACTTCCCTAGCTCACAGTGGTGTTTGAGGATAAAATTTAATGATTGTGAGAAACTTGATACTATGGTGATGGCAGATGTATAAGTACTCGGATAGAATTCCAGGTGAATTCCTCAAGAGGAATTAAATAGAATTATTAACTTGAAGTGTCAAATTTAGGCATTCTTTAGTTTCTCCACTCATGTACATCATTTATTTTTCATTTGTCTTAGTTCCGCTCTTTTCTCTCGTCAGGGAAGATTCTGTGATGGAATACCTCAAGATTGCACAAGATCTGGAAATGTATGGAGTCAACTACTTTGAAATAAAGAATAAAAAGGGTACTGAATTGTGGCTAGGTGTTGATGCTTTGGGTCTGAATATTTATGAGCACGATGACAAGTAAGTTGTTTTTATTATATGTATTATAATAATAGTGTCCGAACAGAGATTAGGACCTCGTTGTGCTAGGCAGTGTGCATACATGTAATAAGAGACAATTTTGTCCCAAATATGTTGCAGGTTAAATAACACGAGAAAGAAAGCTGGAAGAAAAGTTCACTTGTGGAGGTTTTTGAATTCCTCTCAAATTAAAGGGGAATTTACTCCCATTTTGTGGGTTTCAGTTTGGACTTCCACATTTTGAAGATGTGGCTTACAAAGTTTTCTTTGTATGGATGCTCTCTGTGCTTCCCACTCTTGGCTTCAGTGAGAGTAAGAACAATGACAATATTGTATTAGTATGGCAGAAGTGGAAGTACTCTTCTAAAATAGGAAACATTTTATTTGTAATAGCTGCAATTAGAAGCACAGCTTATAGAACAAAGCTGTGCTGGTACAGAGTGTAATTTTTTTATTCTTCAAAGAAAACTGTTAATAGATTGAAACTTCTTGTTCTGTTTAGGAGGTCGGAAAAGCTTCCTGTCCACCCATTCCTCCTTTGTTCTCTTCCCCATCACTTCAGATATGGAAAGAATATATAATAAAATAACTCTTAAGAATCACGATACTAGCAAACAAAGTCATCATGATTTTTCTAACTTGAACATTGTGAGCTCAGCATCAGATAGCCAATACCATCTACATTCAAAATACATGCCTTCAAACTAATAAATGTAGTCTCTGAGAGTATCCCTGGCAAACCTATATTGCCATTAGATGGCATTGTAGCTTCTAAGAGTTGTAGGAAATATTCATTTAGGGTGTTGAAATAGAAAGAAATACCCCTTTCTGATGTTCTGAAATACATCTTCATTTGCCAACTGCTGCTAGTGTTTGTAATTGTGATACTGTGATATAAATGGAAAAGACTTCTAGTCCAATTGAGAAAAATATTCATCATTGATGTAATGTAATGCACAACATGTTCCAACTATTTCTGGTAACAATTATATCCGAATGTTTAACTGAAAACAATGCAGGGGATGAAGTTTAAATTGAGTTATGGGAATCAGTGTAGCAACTCAAATTGCACAACTAAATTTAATCAAAATACAAAATTACTTAAGGAAGGTGATTTAACTTCTGTCTTTGTTATAGTGACAGACTTTTGAGTATTTCTTTTGTGAAAACAGTCACTCATATTATAAAAAGTGTACTTCTAATTGTTTATGAAGGGTCAATAAATTATTGATTTTTGTACCAGGCTTATAACACGAATAGGATGTGTTAAAGATTGAAGGATATGAGCATGTGAGTAGAAGGTGCTATAGTTAGTTATACAGTGTAGGAAATCAAAAGTTGCCTTATAACTATCTGTAACAATTAAACATTAATTAAAACATCTGTTAATTATTTATCATTCCTTCATTAACTGGTTGGTAATGTAACCATAACATATAAAGGGTGACTGAAAAAACGATACAAAGTTAATAAGGATGGATTTAAATATTTGGTGGAAATACGTATATTTGTGCCTTTGATTAAAAAAATAGTTTTTTTGGTTTTGTTTTGTTTCTCGAAGGTTGACACCCAAGATTGGTTTCCCTTGGAGTGAAATCAGAAACATCTCATTTAACGACAAAAAGTTTGTCATAAAACCAATTGACAAAAAGGCCCCTGTAAGTAAAGTCTGTGGGACATTTTTCTTTATGTATGAAGATTTTAAATATGCTCTAACTTGCTCTGACACTTTTGCATAAGCGATAGCCCTTTTCTGCTGTGTAAAATGGCACCAAGGACCTCTCTTAATTACTTAGACGTCTCAGTTGTGGAATAACTGGTAATCCAAAAAATGTTCATTTTAAAGTATAGCGAGAATATGCAATTTTTATCTTGTTTTTGTATTATCCACATTTTGGATGTTGTTTGGATGATTTTTGGATATTTTTCCACTAATACATTTGCTAATGCAGGCTGGACAACTGCTGTACAATAAAGTTACATATCTTCTTTTTCCAAGTTTTCTTACAACTTTTTGCTGCTGTCCACCACTGCAGCATCTTCCTTCTGAAGTATAGGTTAGGGCACAAAATGAAACTTCATGAATTAGCCAAAATATTAAAGTAAGCAATAAATATTCTCCCACCGTTTTCATAAAATTGATAGTTCTTTCAGTTGGTAGTCCTGTAGATGAGTGGTCCCCAAACTTCTTACTAAGGTGACCGATGAACTGCTTTTTTTAGTGTGTGTGTGTGTGTGTGTTTCACCCAGGGTCCAAATTTGAGGGTTGAGGTTCCAAAATCATAGGCCAACATCCTTCTTCTTGTCCCTAGGAAGGGGCACCACAACCCTAATCCCAATCCAGTGCAGAGGGGAGGCCCATGGGGTTTGAGTCAGAAAGCAGGCCCAACCCACACTCACTTCACAGTGGAGGGGTGGCTGGGTCAAATTGAGTGGCGCTGTGACCCTGATCAGGTTGCAATGGCCGGAGCAGGGAGCTGAGCCCAGCCATGTAGGACAAGAGCTTCCATTGTAGGGTGAGTGCAGAGTAGGATCACTTGCCCCTCATCCCCTGGGTCTCCTTTCCATGCCAGGCCCATTACTCATTTTACAATCTTCCTTCAACTCACTTGTGGGGATCGAGAGACATCATTTGAGGAACACTGCTGTAGATTTCTGCCATTGCACTGGCCAGAGATAAAATGTCAAGTTTGTGGTAAAATTATATTCAGTCTTACAAATCCAAACATATAATGTATTGATTTTAGCTTAAATTCTAGATTTTTAGACTGTAAAAGCTGCACTTTAATTAAACTTAAAATATTTTGTTGCTAGGATTTTGTTTTTTATGCACCTCGTCTGAGAATTAATAAGCGGATTTTGGCACTGTGCATGGGAAATCATGAACTGTACATGAGGAGGAGAAAGCCTGATACAATTGAAGTGCAACAGATGAAGGCCCAAGCTAGAGAGGAGAAACATCAGAAACAGTTGGAAAGGTATGACATTAACAATCTTCTGTGAACCAGAATAAAGTACATCTAAAGCATTTTGCAAGAACATGGCCATGGAATCAC
Organism: Chelonoidis abingdonii; assembly: GCF_003597395.2. Classification (NCBI taxonomy): domain Eukaryota; kingdom Metazoa; phylum Chordata; order Testudines; family Testudinidae; genus Chelonoidis; species Chelonoidis abingdonii. The sequence goes on from NC_133769.1 coordinate 335,484,260, forward strand.
AAAGTACCTGGGGTTCCAGAAGGCAAAACTCTACCTGTCCACTTCTGAATATGTAAATTAGATCATGGATTGTTATGGGTCATCTGGCTTTAACAGAAAACCTTTTCTTTGTCAAGTAGTGTTTCTATGGGTGCTTCGCTCTCCGTGTGCTTGCACCTCAGATAGCAGATTTTAGAGTGTGCTGAGATTTTAGAGGGCATGCCTGATTCTCCTGGGTTTAAAAGTTGCCTTTTGTGCTGAGAGGCTGTCTCAGTCAGTGTGTCCATTGTCTTGGGGAGTCATGTGTTCTCCAAAAGTGTAATTTCTGCCTGAAGTTTAAAGAACCAGAAAGAACCAGAAACTTAAACTATGTCTCCTTATGATGGAGGGTTAGCTTCAGCCAGTGGCCACCACCCCTACCCCTCAAACAATGGTCTTCGAATAGGTCGATCACTTAAACCTCCTCGATACAGCACACTTCTAGAGCATTGAAGAGGAAATCTTTGGGATCCTCTCAAAAAGACTCTAGAAAGTGGTCTTCAAGTCTTCTGGATAGTGAATCCACCTCAAAGAGATGGTCTCAGATTCAGACACTGATTTTGGCACCTACTGATTTTCTGACGAGGCTGCAGGTACTGTGACTACCAGCAAGTGTAAGATCTCTAAGGGTTCCAGCTCAGGAAGATCAGTGCCATCAGGTGATAGGAGTGGCAGAGAGAAGATGACCAGCTCTTCTAAATTGGTACTGATAGTGTCTACTAGGACCTCAGTACCCAGCACTTCAGCTCCACAAAAGACCAGACTGACACCTACTGGTCATTCATCGGAGAGCATGAGACCTTTGGTACTGTCGGTGCCTTCTGCCACAGTTACTTCTGCCCAACTTGCCTCATCGGTACCATATGCTCTTTGGTACTGTAAGAGTTTTGATTTTCTTGAGACTTGGTAGTAACTAACACTCAAATCTCCCCTGTTTGGCACCAACCCATTCTCAGTACCAATCACTTCTCAGTCCCAGAGATTTGCCCGTTACTGATGGAGTTTATGCGTATCTCTACCAAGTGAGGAGGAAGATGAGGAGGATGGGGACTTTTTTAATCATTTTCTCACATTTCTGGCTGAGACTTTCCCTTCCATTATCAAGGAACTTGCTTTCCTAAGACCTCTAAGGTGTTGGACTGTCCTTGTGAGAGATGCGCTCTACCATGCTGGTATGGACACACTTGGGTGCCTGCACCCATGCCTTATGTACCACCTCAGTAGCCATACTGTGACCCTTAAACCCAAACAGCAATTCTCCGGGGCCCCTAGTTTTTCTTGCCAGGAGAAGAGCAGACAATTCCCCCCCCAGCCTCTCTGTCTAAGGTTCCTGATCCACAAGAGGAGATCTTGGAGGGGCAGGAAGCAAGATTAGACAAAGAGATTGCCCCTACAACTAATGTCTCTTCTTCCTCCTCAGATGAAGCTGTCATGCCTTCGCCATCGTCCTTAGTTGATGATTTTAAGCAGTTCCAGGGCCTTTTTAAAAGGATAATGGCCCCCTTGCAAATTCCACTGGTGGAGGTTAAAGAGTTCCACATAAATTACATGATATTCTGCATACTTCATCATCTGCCCACATTGCACTACCTGTTTGTGAGGCCTTGTTAGACCCTGAAAAAATAATTGGGCATCTCCCAACCACAGTACCATCCACCCATAAGAGGACAGACGAAAAAATTGTGTTCCCTCCAAGGACTCTGAATTTTTATTTTTCGCACCCATCCCCCAACTCTCTTGTGGTTGATGCTGTGAATAAACAGCTGACAACACCAGGCTAAATTGACACCGTATGAGAAAGATTTAACATATCTTGATTTATTTGGCTGTAAGTCCTACACATAGGCTACCTTACAATTTAAGATTGCCCATTATCAAATCCTCATGGTGAAATACAGCCATATTAACCATTCAAAGTTAAATGCCTTTATTGAGCATCTTCCAACAAACCAGAGGAAGCAATTCCAGGTGATCATCACAGAAAGCCTACTGTGCTTTACAGCCACCTTGTGCTCTCTGGAAATTTACACCCCTGCACAAGAAAGTTAGTTCAGTAGGTCCCAGGTGGCAGAGAGATCTGATCCCTCCCAGAATCATTATGAACCTGAACATAAGGGGCAATGGTTCCAGAAGAAGAGACCAACAGCTTCTCAGTCATCAGTTCACAACCCACAATTTCAAAACACCAGATTTGACTGATTAAAACATAAGAGCAGCCATACTGGGTCAGACCAATTGTCTTTCTAGCCCAGTGTCCTGTCTTCTGTCAGTGCCGATGCCAGGTGCTTCAGAAGGAATGAACAGGACAGGTAATCCAAGTTAGGGGAAACCCACGTTAGTGTTAAGTGACTTATTTGCAAGAGCTTCAGACAGTGGACCAAAAAGGATCAGGGCATTTGTCTCCAAATGCTCCTTATGGAGTCAACCCTTGCACTAGCCTCAGAGCTGACCATATCGGACTCTGTTCATAGCACCGTGGCCTCGGTGTGCAGCATGCCGCCAGCACCAGTCTCAGACCGGCACCAATTCCCATCCTTGGTATTGGCTAAAAGGCAAAGAGAGGCTGGGAGGGGACATTCTCCTATGTCCTGTAAATGGAAGAAGAGAGCTGGAGGAAAGCAAAGACGCAACAGGGCAGCTCTTCCCCTCTGGACAGAGGTTGGGCCCCAATTCCCACTGAGTGGTTGAGCCCACTCCAAGACCCTCCTCCCACCTCGGGGAGTAGCAGAGGCACTTCACACCTGGTGGTGCCATCTATACCTGAGGCCTTTGAGGCTGCTAAGGACATTCTGTGCCTGCCGGTGCTGCTCTTACTGGCCAGTGAGGTGCCTCGTTCCAGGGGTAAACCTGCATTGGGACCCTTTCAGTGGTCCCCATCAGTGCAGCACTGCTCCCCGCCACAGGGTTGCCCCTTCAGAACATGTCTGAACATCGCCACCGGCCCCCGGACATGAGTCGGCTTGCCTGCCAGAGTTCCCAGCGTCAATCCCTGGACTCCAGGCAGTGTTCCTCAGGCTTGAGGCATCGATCGTGCTACCATTTGTTCTCTAGTCTGTGCCCAGAGTGTTCTCAAAAGTTAATTCTGTGGTAACAGCTCATCTTCACAAACAAGGAACTCTGATTTTTCCCATATTTCAGTGATTGCTTGCTCAAAGGGCAGTCCTTCAATGAAACTTCGATGGCCACTCAGGGCTGTAGACCTTTTTCTCAGACTGGGACTACAATTAAACATCCAAAAGTTCACCTTAACTCTAGTACGACGACTGGAGTTCATAGGAGCTTACCTCAGTGCAGTAACAGCCAAAGCATTCCTCCCTTCTTACAAGTTCATAGCCCTGGCCACTTTAGTCACTACAGTTCAAGTCAGCCCTCAAACATTGGCCAGAACTTGTTTTCAGCTATTGGGACATATGGTGGCTGGCACCTTTATAATAAATCATGGGACACTTCACATGTGCTGCATCCAGGGGTAGCTCAGAACTGTGTACTCAACAAGCAAACAGTTTAAACAAACTACTCTCCATGCCTTTAGTAGTCAAAAAATGCCTCGACTGGTGGAAGAACCCTCACAATGTTTTCACAAAGGTCCTCTTCACTCAGCTGTCTCCAACATCAGTAATAAGGTGGTACCCTTACTGGGATGGGGAGCTAATCTAGACACTAACACTGTTCAAGGCAGATGACAGTCTCCCAAGTCTGCTCTCCATGTCAACTTGTTGGAATTCAGAGCAGTCAGAAATGTCTGTATCCATCTTGTCCCACAGATTAGGGGCAAATACATAAAGATCCCAATGGACAATGTGTCAATGCATATTTTTCATTAACCGCCAAGCAGGAGTGAGATCACCTTTCCTCTGTGCCAAAGCAGTGGGACTTTGGAATTGGTGCATACAAAACCAGAGCAGCAGCTTACCTTTTGGGCATACAGTGGATGTCCTCAGCAGACATTTCTCACAAGATCACGAATGGGAGATAGATTCCACTATACTCCACCACATATTTCAGTGTGGCATCCCACAGATAGACGTGTTTGCCAAAAAGTGGACAGTTGTGATTTTCAGCAGAGATAAAATCTTAACTTTGGGCATAACAGCACTAAAGCCTTGAATGTAACTTGGTCAAGCCTTGACCCAGGTTCTGAAGCTCTGTTGTGTTAAGAGGCTTTCTTTATTCCAGATTGCAGTAATGTTATAACTGAGTTATTGACATTTATTTGTAGGATAAACTGAATCTGAAACATGTAGTACTAAATTCTGCTCTTGCTTACACATCTTTGTGAACTGAGAATAAGTTCCATGACTTCAATTGAGTTTAACTGTTGTTTTTAGAGCACAATTAGAAAATGAGAAGAAAAAAAGGGAAATAGCGGAAAAGGAAAAGGAAAGAATAGAGCGTGAAAAAGAAGAATTAATGGAGCGCTTACGACAAATTGAAGAACAGACAATGAAGGCCCAAAAAGGTAAACTCATTCATCATGTAATCCCTTTTATTTCAATCCTTGCAGAAGTGTTGAATAGTTTAATTCCATAATTTATGATTGTTTATAAAAATGACAGCACTTAATGACATTGTTATTAATAGACATTTTTGTATACAGTTTTGATTTTAACATTCACTTACATTTGTAGTAGAAACACTGCAGCATCTTTTTTAGAAGTTGAATTATATGCCACTTGAATTGTGTACTGTTGAATTGTTTAAAACAATGTATAATTTCACTTAAAATGATGTATAATTTTCTGTGTTCTGAGCTGCACATTTGTAGAATCTTTGTGTCATGGGTGTATAGGGCAAGCTGCACTTCAGAACCCTTTTAGTTCCTCTCAAGGACACCCCTTTGTGGATAGGTTTCACTACCTTCATCCCATCTAGGTGCAACCATGCAGTCCTACCAGTGGTGAAAGTTACTTAAAGGACTTACTGGTACTCTGGAGTGCTGAGGAGGGGCCGCAACCGGAAGAGGTGTGGCCTCTACCAGAAGAAGTGGGGCCTTTAAATCCCAGGGCTTTTAAATTAGGATTTAAAGGGCTGGGGCTCCAGCTGAAGCTGGGAGCCTGGGGCCCTTTAAATCACCCTGGAGCTACCAGCTGCAGAGGCGGCTGGGAGCCCTGGGGTTTAAGCAGGGGTGAAAGTAATTTACATTTGTTACCCATATGGTCTAATCGCAAGCAATCCACCTCTCCTACATACTTCATGGATCCCTCCTATTGCATGACACAGATATAGAAAATAAAGCTACTACTACCAGTACTGTCTGTAATAAAACTTTTAATATTGAAATAAGCCTGAAAAAGTGAAAACTCAGTCACATTTTTCTCCATGTCCTCCTTCCTCCTCCAGCCAGGCTGCGGATGGGGCTAGGCTCCGCGCTTCCTCTCCACCCCCAGCACGCTGCAGCGGCTCGCCTCTAGCTTGCAGCAGGGAGCACAGGGATTGGCTGAGGGAGAAGCCTGCCCAGGATGCCTGCTGCCTGCATAAAAACAGTTTAAACTCAGCTGTTCCCTCCGCGGTTTAGCCTGTGGGATTAGGAGCTGTTTCTGGCATCCTTGTTAATTTCACTCAGTTGTTGAGGGGGCAGGGTGTGTGCCGATGGCAGGGGCAGTTCTTCTAGTGCTTGCTCATATCGATTCCAATTAGGTGCGTGCGCGCTGCTTGCAAGTTCATCGGAAGATTTTTACCCTAACAACACTCGGTGGGTCGACTGGGTCGCCCCCTAGAGTGGCATCGGATATATACCCCTGCCGACCCAACGGCCCTTTAGTTCCTTCTTACCGCCCGTGTCGGTCGTTGGAACAGTGGAGCGCGGCTTAGCTGATCTCCCCTTCCCTAGCTACTTGTAGTTCTCTTACTAATTCTTGTGTATATAGTTATAATTTCTATAGTTTTAGTTAGTTTTATTCATTCTATAATATAGTTAGTGTATATAGTTGACAGGGGTTCGGGGATTAGCCCCTTCCCCGCACCCGGTACCGGGGCCCATGCCCGGTTCACCTGGCTTCAAACCGTGCTCGGCCTGCCACAAGCCTATGCCAACGGGAGATCCCCATGACTCGTGTCTTAAGTGCCTCGGGGAATCCCATCTCTCGGATAAGTGCTGGATCTGTAAGGCCTTTAAGCCGAGGACGAAGAAGGCACGGGACTTTTGTCTCAAACAATTCCTGATGGAGGCAGCTCTTACTCCTTCACCCTCGGCACCGAGTGCCGGACAGTTGGCACCAGTGAGAAGCGCTTCTTCAGCACCGGATCGCACCGGTACTGCTAAGGCCCCTCAGCACAGACTGTCACCGTCACAGATGTCTGCTTGGCACTGTTCCCTCTCCCTGCGGGTTAAGAAACATAAGACTCCTTCTGCTTCTGTGCCACCAGCACCACAGTCAGAGCACCTGCCTAAGTTGGACCGCCCGGCACCGACACCTGCTGTGGCACCGCCAGCTTCGGCACCGTCGCTTCCGGTCCCACAGGGCCATCGAGTCCGGTGCCTGAAAGCTCCCTGGCGCACGCCGTGGTTGAGCTCACTATTCCCTCCACGCTGGAGACCTTCTCCACGGCAAGGGAGCTGATTGCGCTAACTGAGTGCGCTGCCTCAACCCCCCGCACCGCCGATGCGGGTTATACAATCGATTGGTAAGCCTGCCCTGCTGAGACCATCCTCGGTCAGCACCGCTGAGAGGCATCGATCGCGGTCCCGCCGGCACTCTCGATCCAGTCACCAATCCTGGTCCCAATGCCGCTCGCAGTCCCAGCGCCGCTATACATCTCGGTACTGGTCGCACTTGTGGCACCGTTCAGCGTCCTGTTCGCTGACCCGGTACTCTTGGCACCGATCCAGCTCCCGGCACCGTTCCCGGCACCGCAACTCTTGCAGCTGACCTCCTGGCACCGCTGCGGTCGCAGGTCCCGGTCTCATTCCTGGTATCGGTATGCCACCCAGTACCACTCTCCGGTGCTGCAGAGAGATCTTTTAGAGATGGGGACCCTTCCCAGGGCATTTCAGCTCTTCTGTGGCCATCTCGACACACATGGGTGTCATCTCGCGCGGACAGTGCTTCCTATGCACAGGACCATGACTCAGATGTGCCCAGTCGAGTATTCCAGGAGACCCAGGCCCAAGAACAAGGACCTCATCAGTGGTCATTTTGGACACCTTGGGCATATCACCAAGCCCAAGGTGCGCCTCCAGTGCCATCATGCTCTGTAACATCAGAACACTGGGTGACGGTCAGCCGCTCCCCTCCTGCCGGTACGGAGGAAGCTCCCATGCAGTCAACAGACTTTCAGGTCCCACGAACAGGAGCCCATGCAGGACCCTCTTGTCCCTGGCCTTTCCTCTTCCCACTCTCCTGATGAAGCGGTGGCGGGGACATCCTCCTCAGGCCCTCCTCCAATTGACCTGAGAGCACATCAGGACCTCCTGAGACGCGTGGCCCTGAATATGAATCTTCAGGTGGAGGAGGTCCCAGAGATAGAGGACCCGGTGGTGGATATTTTGTCAGCTGACACCCCCACAAGAGTGGCCTTGCCATTCATTCGTACGATCCAGGCAAATGCCGATACCATCTGGCAGTCTCCAGCCTCTATTCCTCCCATGGCCAGGGGAGTTGAGCGGAAGTACATGGTACCCTCTAAGGGGTACGAGTACCTGTACGTGCACCCTCCTCCCTGCTCCCTTGTCATGTAATCAGTCAATGAAAGGGAGCGCCATGGCCAGCAAGCTCCGGCTCCAAAATCAAAGGCGTCTAGGCGCATGGACTTATTGGGCCGCAAGGTATACTCTGCGTGGGCCCTCCAACTCAGGGTGGCAAACCAGCAAGCCCTGCTTAGCCAGTACAACTATAACACCTGGGCGGCGGTTGGAAAATTCATGGAGTTAGTCCCCCAAGACTCCCGTCAAGAGTTTGCTGCCCTTTTGGAGGAAGGGAAGAAGGTGGCGAGAACTTCTCTCCAGGCCTCACTGGAAGCAGCAGACTCCGCAGCCAGAACTCTGGCCTCAGGTATTGCCATGAGGCGAATATCATGGCTTCAGGTGTCAGACTTTCCACCTGAACTGCAACACACAATACAGGACTTGCCCTTTGATGGCCAAGGACTATTTTCTGAAAAGACTGACCCTAGGCTGCAAAGCCTAAAGGACAATAGGGTGATCATGCACTCACTCGGGATCCACACACCGGTGACTCAGCGCAGATCCTTCCATCCCCAACCTCACCGCCCTTACCCCCCGCCTAGGCCATGACAGGACTTTGGCAGAAGGCGTGGCCGAGGCAATCGCAGACAGCAGTCGGGACCCCAAGGGGGTCAGACTCAAGGTCCCTCCAAACCACCCGTGGGACCCAAACCAAACTTTTGAAGGCACGCCCAAGGATGGCATACCGGTTGTTTCCCAGGATCCTTCCCCTCCTTTTTACAACTGCCTCTCCCTTTTCCTCCCTCCATGGACCCAACTAACTTCGAATCGTTGGGTCCTACATACGGTAGAATTCAGATACCACCTCCAGTTTATTTTGCCCCTCCCACCCCCCATCCTTGTCCTTCTTCAGGGACCCCTCTCACGAGCAATTCCTCTTGCAAGAGGTATGGATGCTCCTTGCCATGGAAGCTATAGAGGAGGTACCGAAGGACTTGAGGGGCAAGGGGTTCTATTCTCGCTATTTTCTAATCCCCAAGGCGAAGGGAGGTCTCAGGCCTATCCTAGACCTGCGAGGACTCAACAAGTTCATGATAAAGTTGAAGTTCCGCATGGTATCCCTGGGGACCATCATCCCATCCTTGGATCCTGCAGACTAGTATGCCGCCCTCGATACGAAGGACTTGTATTTTCACATTGCCATTTACCTTCCACACAGACGGTACCTCTGGTTTGTGGTGAACCGTCAACATTTCCAATTTACGGTCCTTCCTCTACAGCCCCACGGGTATTCACAAAATGCATGGCTCTAGTCGCCGCCTCCATCCCTCGTCGTCGGATATACGTCTTCCCATATCTCGACGATTGGCTCACTCGAGGGGCCTCCGAGACCCAAGTCACCCGTCATATGTGCATCGTCAAGGACCTATTCGAGCGACTAGGCCAGATGATCAACATAGAGAAATCCACTCTCGTTCCCACACAAAGAATAGAATTCATTGGGGCCATTCTGGACTCCAGTCTCGCCCGGGCCTGCTTACCACAGCCTTGGTTTCAGGCAATGGTATCAATTTATACAAGACCTGCAAAACTTCCTGACAACTTCGGCTCGCACTTGTCTCGGCCTCCTGGGTCACATGGCTGCCTGCACGTTGTGACCAAACACTCCAGACTACGTCTCCGTCCCCTTCAAACTTGGCTCTCCTCGGTATACGCCGGGCAGAGACAGTATAGACGTGATCCTTATGATCCCCCGAGTCATCCTAAGCTCCCTGGACTGGTGGCCTCCCTGGTCTGTGCAGGGATGCCATTCCATCCGCCTCAGCCTTCAGTGACCCTGACAACGGATGCGTCATCTCTCAGCTGGGGTGCTCACCGCGAACATCTTTGCACTCAAGGCCTTTGGTCAACTCAGGAACTGGCATTGCACATTAATGTCCAGGAGCTGAGAGCAGTCCTCATGGCGTGCCAGGCGTTTCAAGGGCAGTTACAAGGCCGTTGTGTCTCAGTGTTCACAGACAACACAATGACCATGTTTTACATAAACAAGCAGGGAGGAGCATGTTCCTCCCCCCTTTGTCAGGAAGCTATTCAACTCTGAGACTTCTGCATAGCCCACTCGATAGACCTGGTAGTGTCTTTTCTTCCAGGGGTTCGGAACACTCTGGCGGATCAACTTAGCAGATCCTTCCTGTCTCACGAGTGGTCGATTCGTCTGGAAGTTATCCATTCTGTTTTCCGGAAGTGGGGCTTTCCCTGCATAGACTTCTTAGCCTCCCACGAGAACAGGAAATGCCAGATGTTCTACTCCTTCCACGGTCTCTCCCAGGGCTTGATCTCAGACACATTTCTGATACCATGGACGAGCCATCTGCTTTACACCTTCCCACCGTTCCCGCTGGTTCACAGGGTCCTGCTCAAGCTCCGCAGAGTCAGAGCCCACCTCATCATGATCGCTCCAGCCTGGTTGAGGCAACACTGTTGCTCGACGTCTCGATAGCAACCCAATCCCTCTACCTCTTTGCCCAGGCCTGATAACTCAGGACCACGGCAGACTTCACCACCCAGAGCTGCAGTCTCTTCACCTCACAGCATGGTTACTGCGTGGTTAAGCCAGTCTGAGTTACATTGCTCTGCATCAGTGCAACAAGTGCTCCTGGGTAATAGGAAACCTTCCACTAGGTTAACATATCTGGCCAAGTGGAAGTGATTCTTCTGCTGGTGTGACCAACTTAATATTACTCCCACTGAGGTTCCGGTCCCTACCATCCTGGACTACCTCTGGTCTCTAAAACAGCATGGCCTAGCGGTATCTTCATTGAAGGTGCACTTGGCAGCCATCTCTACCTTCCACCCATGGGAGAGCGGCCGCTCGGTGTTCTCTCACCCCATGGTTTCGAGGTTCCTCAAGGGTTTGGAAAGATTATACTCACAAGTACGTCGCCCCGCCCCAACTTGGGACCTCAGCCTAGTTCTAGCCAAACTTATGATTGCTCTCTTCTAGCCGCTAGCAACCTGCTCGCTGCTGTACTTGTCCTGGAAGACAGTCTTCCTCTTAGCCATTACATCGGCAAGACGAGTTTCCGAGCTTGGGGCTTTCACGGTGGACACCCCCCTCCCCATACAATGTTTCATAAAGACAAGGTACAGTCACGACCACATCCGTCTTTCCTCCCTAAAGTGATATCGGCCTTTCATATCAACCAGGATGTCTTTCTTCCGGTCTTCTTCCCGAAGCCACACTCATCACGCTGGGAGCAGCAACTGCACTCCCTAGACGTCCGTAGGGCGCTCGCATTTTATATCGAGAGAACAAAGCCCTTTCGTAAAACACCACAACTCTTCGTCGCGGTGGCAGACCGGATGAGGGGCCTACTTGTTTCCTCCCAGAGGATTTCATCTTGGGTGACATCGTGCATCCGCACCTGCTATGACTCGACTCATGTTCCGATGAGCCACCTTACCGCCCATTGTGCCAGGGCCCAGGCTTCATCTGCTGCTTTCCTGGCTCACGTACCCATCCAGGAAATATGTCGGGCAGCTACCTGGTCCTTGGTCCACACCTTTGCATCACATTACACATTGGTTCAACAGTCCAGAGATGACGCGGCATTTAGATCAGCAGTTCTGCATTCTGCGACATCTCACTCCGACCCTACCGCCTAGGTAAGGCTTGGGAGTCACCAAATTGGAATCGATATGAGCAAGCACTCGAAGAAGAAAAGACGGTTAGTCACCTTTGTAACTGTTGTTCTTCGAGATGTGTTGCTCATATCCATTCCAAACCCACCCTCCTTCCCCTCTGTCGGAGTAGCCGGCAAGAAGGAACTGAAGGGCTGTTGGGTCGGCAGGGTTATATATCCGGCGCCATGGCAGCGCCACTGTAGGGGGCAACCCAGCCGACCCACCGAGCCTAACACCGAGATTGTTAGGGTAAAAATCTTCCGATGAATGTGCATGAGGCACGCGTACACCTAATTGGAATGGATATGAGCAACACATCTCGAAGAACAACAGTTACAAAGGTGAGTAACTGTCTTTTCTTTTCTGCCCCCTGGATGAGGTGATCTCCAAAAGTATAATACACAAAAAATGCAATCAAAATCAGGAACCATTTCCAAGTTCAAATATTTCCCATTCCCTCCCCAGCAGAGGATCATGGTTGTGATGATCAAACTGCTTGCAGATCCTCTTTGAAATGTTACTGTTTAAAATTAAAAAAAAAAAAAGGAAACCATGGAGAACATGGTGAGAAGATGTGTCATGATGATCGGGGTTTATTTTGGGCAAAGCAATTTTGTTAAAGCAACTAAAGATTCACAGGGAAAGCAAAAAGCCCTGATAGAAAAAACCACAAAGGGATTGGAGGGGAAAACTGGATATTCAGGGAAGTTATTGCGCCTCCTTTGAAAGAAATTGTAGTTGTCAGTCTGTCCTCTTTATATATTGAATTAAATGGCTGAAATGTCCTTAGGATATAGGGACGCGATCTCAGATCTCTTTTTATTTTGTCGGTGTCCTGTAGAGTGCTGAGGATGAACTTGACAAAACTTTAAGTATCTTGTATATTTCTTGAAGGCTATTCCAGTTGTCCTTCATTCACCCCTGCCTTCCCCTACTACTAGCCACCCATTGGTGTGCCCCCTGCACCCTTTTATGTGCCTGGAAGGGAGATTAAATAATCCTTGCTATCTGACTTGCTAGGAAAGTCCAGGGAAAGTGAGGCACTGGCGGACATGGTGCAGCGCAGCCCCTTGCCCCTCTGGAACCCTCCCCCTGGCTGGTTGACTGTGGTTTTTGCCTTGGTTACTTAGGGCTACGTCTTCACTACCCGCCGTATTGGCGGGTAGCAATCGATTGCTTGGGGATCGATATATCGTGTCTCATCTAGACGCGATATAGCGATCCCCGAACGCGCTTATATCAATTCCGGAACTCCACCAACCCGAACGGAGTTGCGGAGTCGACATGGGGAGCCACGGACATCGATCCCACGCCACGAGGACCGTGAGTAATTCGATTTTAGATACTTCGACTTCAGCTACGTTATTCACGTATATATAACGTAGCTGAAGTTGCGTATCTGAGATCGATTTTCCCCTGTAGTGTAGACCAGCCCTTACACCTTTTGGAGATCACCTCATCCAGGGGGCAGAAAAGAACTGCCCCAGCCATTGTACCCCTCCCCCAACAACTGTGAGTGAAATTAACAAGGATACCAGAAATGGCTCCTAATCCCCCAGGCTGAACCACGAGGAAACAGCTGAGTCTAAACTGTTTTTATGCAGGCAGCAGGCATCCTGGGAAGGCTTCTCCCTCAGCCAGTCCCCCTGCTCCCTGCTGCAAGCTAGAGGGGAGCGGCTGCAGCCCCTGCTGAGTGGGGGGGATGCAGAGCCTGATCGCATCTGCAGCCTGGCTGGAGGAGGAGAGGGAGAGAAACAACAAACAAATGTGACAGTGAGTTTTCTCTTTCCAAACTTTTATTAGCTCTGAGTTTAAGCTGTTTGTTATGCAGCCAACAGAGATGAAAGTAAGCCGGCATTGAATGCTGCATTTTCTTGCCAGTACGCTACTGCACCTTTTCTTACCAGTATGCCGTATCGGCTCGTACTGGCTTACTTTCACCTCCGAGTCCTACCACTTTTAGACTGGTTCTCTGGGCTGCAGTCCCCTGTTTACTAACCACGCTAATCTGACAAACCCAATTGTATTTGGCAACTGTAAGCTCCTGTCCTCTGAGAGCCTGTGACAGCAGCTGATTAAAGTGACTCAAAACAGCTTAAGGAAACAAAGCATTATTTATGCACCCAAAGGTACCTAACACACAGAGCAAAGGGATACAACAAATGTCTGTACATTTTTCCCCTTACCTGAACACTAACCTTTCATTGAAAACTTTAATAAGCTCTATCCTGCCCAGCTACTCCATCTCTAAACTGGAAGAGACAGCCTGCTTGGTGCAGTTTGTCTCTCTTAGTGTCTCTGTCGTCTTTGGGCTGCAGCTGACAAGCTGCTCAGCTCCACAGGCTTTCCTAGGCCAGCATCTTTAAGGTTTTATCCTGACCTAGACTCAAGTCTGGGAAGAATAAACCCTATCAGCCTGGATGAAGCCTTATCTCACTGAATGAGCCATTTTTTAATTCTTTTATTCTCATGGATAAAGGAGTGTGGCCCTTAACCTTATTTTCTGCACGTGATTCAAACCCTGCTCTGAAGACAGAATTATTAATTTTTTCATAGGCTTTTCTGTGAGGCTTACCACTAGTGTATCTGTATGCTTCACAAACATTAACCTCCACAAGACCTGTTAGGTGGTGGTATTATCTCAATTTTACAGGTGGGGAACTGAGGCAGAGAGAAAGTTAAGGTCAAATGTATGTACTAAATTTGGGTGTCCAATTTCAGATGCCTAGGACCTGATTTTGCAGAGTACTTACCATTACCTTTATATGCTGAAAGTGCAGCACCTATTGATTTCAGTTGCAGCTGAGAATACTCAGTATTTTTGCAAATCATAACCCTAGCATCTCAGTTGGGGCATCCAGAAAATGAAGAACACAATTCACCACCATTTAGATAACTTACAGTTTGGGTACTTGTTGACTTCATAGAGAATATAAACTTTGATACATTTACATTTATCAGTACAAAAACCAGCTAACAGTGTCTTCTGTGAACCTTCCTTTGGACAGACCTGGAAGAACAGACAAGAAAAGCCCTAGAACTAGATCAAGAACGAAAGCGAGCAAAAGAGGAAGCAGAGCGCCTGGAAAAAGACCGTCGAGCTGCAGAGGAGGCAAAAGCTGCTCTAGCCAAACAGGCTGCTGATCAGATGAAGAATCAGGAGCAGCTAGTAAGCAGTTGAAATCAAGCTACGGTTCTTTCAACAAGTTGAAAATTCAGCCTTTTTGGGTTTGACATTTAATTACTTTTTTGTTGAAAGAAACAGATACTCTTCCTTGATGGAACATAGGTACCTGTAAGTTACCTTAACCATTAGTTTCCAGCTTTGATAAGCAGATTGATACCTTTTACATAAGTGGCAATCACAATAGTTTGACCTGTTCATTATTAATAATAAATTTAAAATGCCAATAAGTATATGAAATTGATACTGAAATTTGTTACTCATAACATGTAGCGACATCCTTTATAGGTTTTCCCATAGTCAATCTCCAGGAGACATTGCAGTCCTTTAGTGTCTGGTAACATGCTGTGCTCAATTGCTCATTATTGGACCATATTACACTTGTATTTAAAGAAATTGTACATTAAAATTTCAGTGTTAGGCTTTCAGGAGCATTCAATGTTGCTGAATTCTGCCGCCAGTGAAATCAACCATAAAATTCCTATTGATTTCTTTGGGAGCAGAGTTGGCCAGTGCTGAGCGCTTTTGAAAATCCCACCCAGAATGTAGAAGTATTTTTTCATAATAACTAAAATTACCTGTATAGGTGGCATACTCTGCTATCATAGAGATCATTGCTGAGAGGTTGCCAGAATATGGCTATCTCCCACTGTATTAGGGGATAGAGAAGCCGTAGTATGCTTCCCTCACAGATATATCCTGTATAGCCACTCTGAAACAAACCCTCCTCCTAATATTTCAGGTTCATCTGGTTAAGAACCAGAATGGCTTCCTTTTCTTTCACTGTAAGATGGCCAGTCATTTTCATCCCATTGGGAGGCTGAGCTTTCTGTTAAATGGAAAAAATTAAGCTTAAGAAAATATTATGTTTGACTACAACTATGTAAGTTTTTTCCCTTTTCAATCACTTAAGGTAGAAAGTAAGAAAATATAGTAGGTTGATTCCAGGCCATGGTCTGTACACACTATATTATAAAGGAACTGTAGTTGTCCAGGGAGAATTCCTCCAGTGTAGGAGCAGCCTTACCCTGACCCCCTGCAGTCCCCATCTGTAACAGATAGGGCTGAGAGTGAGGAGGGTTACCATAGCACTGAGGGTTGGTCTTCACTATCAGGGGATTTAGATTTGATTTAGTTGGGCTTGGCCCTGCTTTGAGCAGGGGGTTGGACTAGATGACCTCTTGAGGTCTCTTCCAACCCTAATCTTCTATGATTCTATGAGATCAGCACTGCTGCAATTAATGCAGCAGAGGTCAATTTAGTGGGTCTAGTGAAGACCCACTAAATCGATGGCAGAGCGCTCTCTGGTCAACTCCGGTACTCCAGCTCCCTGAGAGGATTAAGGTAAGTCAACGGGAGAGTGTCTCCTGTTGATGCAACGCAGTGAAGACACCGCGGTAAGTCGACCTAAGCTACTTTGTCTCCAGCTATGTTGTTCATGTAACTGGAGTACTGTAACTTAGGTTAGCTTACCCCGGTAGTGAAGACAAGTCCTGAGATTTTGGGCCATGGTACCAGCATGTAGGTAGCCCAGGTAAGGCTACTGTAAACGTCAGGAGCTCCTGGGGCTGTTCTAATTCGCGCCTGGGGCTGTATCAGCCCTAGACAGCTCAGAATCTGGGACGTACAAAGGTGACTTAAAGCCCTCTTCACTAGGCCATGCTTCCTGTGAGGTGCAGCATAGAATGTCTCCTAGCTCATCTATATTTTTTGTACCTTTTTTAAAATAGTACTTTTAGTGATTGAGCTCCTAGTTAATTAATTCTTCTAGCCCAAAGCATAGCAAAGGCTTTGCCTCTTCCACTACAGAACCAAAAATGAGTAGCAAATTAACCTTTCTACTTGTTTAATTCTCTTGTTTTTAGGCAGCAGAACTTGCTGAGTTCACTGCCAAGATTGCACTTCTAGAGGAGGCCAAGAAGAAGAAGGAAGAGGAAGCCTCAGAATGGCAGCACAAAGTAATAAACTCTTATTGTGTATTAAGTTGGGATTTTCAAAGCAGGGAGTTAGGTGTACAATTCCCATTGAAATTTAGTGATGCTGGGTGCATGTCTGCCTTTGGCTTCTTTGAAAATCCCATCCCAAAAGACCTAGTCCTCCAATTTCTTCAAACCGTACAAAATACCTTTTTAATTAACTTCAGAATACTGAGTGATTAAATCAATGTGGAGAAAAAATACTCTCATCAGAACTCCTTTCTGCTCTGGCTTATATCCTCACAGGTTTCAGTCTATAAATGACTCTGCTAGTGTACAGAAGGAGTGGTTACCATATATGTAGACATTTAAACTACTTTCTTTTTAATTCTTGGATTATTTTTAAATCACTTTGAAGGTGAAACTATATAAATGCTAAGTCGCAGTATTATTTTTTAGGCTTTTGCAGCCCAAGAGGATTTGGAAAAGACCAAAGAAGAACTGAAGACTGTAATGTCTGCTCCTCCACCACCACCACCTCCACCACCAGTTATTCCTCCAACAGAGAATGAGCATGATGAATATGATGAGAACAATGCTGAAGCTAGTGCAGAACTGTCTTCTGATGGTGTCATGAACCACAGAAGTGAAGAAGAACGGGTAACAGAGACACAGAAAAATGAACGTGTTAAGAAACAACTCCAGGTAATGAAGGTTTGTGGTTGCATTAATGGTATAATTAAGCCTTCAGTTTTTTATTCCTTAATTGCTGAAAATCTTGTGCATTTAAACAGTAGTTTCCTTTGCATATTTTATCACTTACTAGATTTGTAACTGAACAGCACAAAACTGAGTAAATAAGACTTGGAGTAGACTAACATTCTCTGTGTAGTTTAAAAAGTGCACATATCAGTGTGATGACGCACTACCACAAATATTTACAATCAAATATTAAAAATGTAAATTCACCTGTAGTACCTGATAATCCTTAAAACTTAATCCTTTAATTTCTGAACAAAAATTGTTGTACCATACTAACTGGTGTTTTGTCCAGTGAGTATTATTTGGGTTTCTCAGCAGCAACTCACAGTATCTATAAATGTAAAAAGCAAAGTAAAAATATAAACCTGTTATGACATAATCTATCTCAGTTCAAACAGTTAGACTCTAGAAGGTAATGTTTCATTTTTTTCACTTTTTTTAAAGTGATCTGTCATTGGACAATTTACTAATACAACATACGGGTACCATTTTTCTATGATGATACTAAAATGAATGTGAGCGCCTATTTTTTCTCAGTATTAGTATTTTACCAATAAACAATATTTTCTGAATTGTGTACATATTCTGGTCATGGTACTCAAGCTGAAAAGTAAATATAGCTGCAACCTTTCAGTTAAGTAGAACTAGAGTAAAGTCAAGCCCTAGCTTCTCCTGCCAGGTTATGTTCCCTTGCTCTTATTGTCTCCAGGTTTGTTATCCCCTCAGTCTGCATGATGTATCTAACAGCTTCAGCACAGTCAGGTATTTTCACTTCTTTCTTGAGCATAGCAGGAAGCATTCCTATGGTTGGAATTTAACAAATCCCTGTTCAAGACTGTAGGTCATACGTCGTCAGGAAATCCTTAGTCTTGGTGCCGAGTAGCGAAAAAGCTGAAACTCAAATATTTTATTCCCACAGACACTAAGTTCTGAGTTGGCCCAAGCCAGAGATGAAACCAAGAAAACACAAAATGATGTCCTCCATGCTGAGAATGTTAAAGCAGGTCGTGACAAGTACAAGACTCTTCGACAAATCCGACAGGGCAATACAAAGCAACGTATTGATGAGTTTGAGGCAATGTGAGAGTTGTTATTTTGCATATATGTTCTTCGTAAAGCTGAACCACCAACAGAGAAACAAGCAGGCCTTTGCAGATTTGAAGATTGCACCCTACTTTGCCAAAGCATTTATACCAGTTTGACTGTGATGGTAAAAAGACAAATTTAGGGGAACCCATTCAACAATAAGACAGTCTGTCATCTTAGGGTTTTTGGGGGAGAGAGAGGAATGGGGGCAGATGGTTTCCCTTGTCTCACATTTTATTTTCCATTTTCATAGTTTGTGCCACTTGTTCTCTTGAAGACTGGCGCTTACTATATCATGGCTGTCAAGTGTGCATGTGTTACCAAAACACAAAGTCAGAAAGAACAGTAGATCTGAACCTAAAACTGATGGATACTATTTCAGTGTGATGCAGTTTGAAATTACATTTTTCCATGTTGCCACATTTCCTTAGGAGTTTGATATTGCTGACTTTATCATTTTTTCACCAAGCTGAATTCTTTGGGTGTTTCATGTCCTGTCATCATTGATGGTTTTCTTTGCCTACCTGTTCACAAAGGTCTAGATGGCAGGTCGTAGGTTCCAGCAGATGTTTTAAAATGGAACACTACCTGTGGACAGCAGTTGTTGGCAATTGGCCTAAATAAGTATTGTTTTTTTCACTTTAGATATGTAGAAATGTTCTAATAAAGCAAAGCAAAGAAAAACAAAATACAAGAATCTTGTATCCTGTTTTTTTAATGATTATTTTAATTGCAATAAGAAAAACCTGGACCTTTCTGGCAAGGGAGCATATGAAAACATCAGTCCCAGGGAGGGGACAGTATCCTACCTCACTACTATATACATGATGACAGGTCCTTCAAACACCATGTAAACTTGAGTGGGTAAATTGACTTTCATCTTATGATAATACTATAGAAAGATAGGAATCTTTACTCTTAACATTTTGTTTTACTTCAAGATGGATTTATAGTGCTAAATACTGCTTAACTGCCTTTTTGTTGAGTTAAATTATAAAATGATATGATGTACATTAAAACTGTAACCTGTCACTGGTATACTGTCTTACAGGAGGGGTGTGGAATGTGTTTGACTTAATGTGTTTATGGGTTTCTCTGTACCAAATGAAAATTCCTATAATTGGGGGGAAAAAAGAGGCTTGTAGCTTCATTTCTCAGTGATGCCCGTGTGTAATTGTTTTTGTATCTGATGTCTAATCATTGTCACTCATTTGTCTCAAACTCTGGAAAAGGAGATTTAAACAAGATTTTTTATTTTAGAGTGTCAAATAGTTCATAGAAAGCGAGTCTTTCTTTTAAGAAATTATTTTACAACTGACGTGGACTGCAGTTATTCTTCACTTTGTAGTACCTTGGTTAGTGTCTAGTGGGAAAAATCCCTGCTTTCTCTGAGGATGGTTCAGCAACCTTCCATTTGGTATTATGCACTAATAAATTTACATTTATCTATTAAAATATGCCATTTTATTAAACATTTTTTTCAGGCACAATAGGTTCAAGTTATTTATGAACAGTTCAGCTGAGCTTTTTTTGATTTTGCTCAGTTAGGATGATATCATGAGAAGGGTATAAAGTTGATTTAATATATTTGGGTTGTGGAGCTAAAAATAGCTGGCTAACCTTGAGAAGACTGGTGTGCAAATGTTGTGCACATGCTTCAAAACACAGGTTGGTGGAAGTTTGTTTCTACTTGCAGTGCATTGAAAGAACAGTTTGTGTATCTCAGGCTTCCTGCATTGAAGCATGAACATTTGAATTTCCAGAGCATTAGAACCACCTGCCATAGCAGGTGAAATACTGTGCTTTCAATGGGTTTTTATGGTTTTTCCTGAAATGTGTGCACTAACATTACTACATCAGTTTATCAGTGTTGATAAATACCAGTTAAATTTGCTGTTCATAAATCTACGATATATAGATTAGAATTAAAATGGATCTAATGCATTTATAAAGCTGTGTGAATTTTTCTAAACCAGGAACAACGATTTGAAATGTGGATTTTCACAATGAACCAGAGTGGTTATTACCAATAGTTGGAAACACTTATTGATGCAGAGATATTATGAATGCATTTAATGAGCACTTGGTGAAGCAAATTTCAACATGCTTTCCCCTTAGCATCATGTTTTGTGTTGTACAATTAAGCTACAATTACATCTGCTATTTTAGATAACATTAATTGGTTAACAATAAAGAGATGCAGTTAATTTCTTTGAGGTCCACTGTTGTTATTTAATATATTTTACTCTGGCAAACTCATTGCAATAGCTTTTTTTCAGAGCAATGAATTCTGGATCATCATCAGTCTTAACATTTCACATTGTCGTTAAAGTAAAATAAAAATGGTTTTAAATTAAATACCCAAAGAATAGTAGTCTGCTTCAGAAATTACTGCCTACATCTGGGAGGAAAAGCTGGTGATTGCTGATTCAAGAGAGGATATGAATCATCAGAGTAAATTGACTCTTTTGAGACAAGAAGATAATTTGGCCACATAAGAGCTGCATGGGGTAATGTCAGAACTTTCAGTCACTGCCTGCACTGTAGTTAGCCTCAGGCAAAGTAAAGTTTAGTTTAATTTGGTCTTTGGTTTGTCTTTAACATTTTGATTATTTTTAATGTTGTTTATTAAAATGCCATATATTATCTGGATAGTTCTTTCAAATCAGAGGTGCCTAAAGATGCTTTTTATTTATAAGCAAGCTTGCCTTTTCTACCCATCCTTTTCACTAATGTGGAGCACGTGCACTGCTTCTGACTTCTTCCAGAAAAATGGCTAGACAAAATAATCTGCACACGAATCGGGCTTCCTTTCAGTTGACAGACATACAGTTCAGTCTCACATTTCTCTTTGGCTTTGCATGGGGCTCAAACACAGAGCCTTCCATTCTGTTAGTTATGTCAGAGTTGTTAAAATAAATGAAAGAACATACAATACACCTTATATGCTTTTGGATTTCTACCATGTATGTGGATTGATTTTTTTGTCCTTTTTCCCTAACTCTAGAGCCCTTTCTGATGAAATGTTGGGTTCCAAAAGCCCCATTTTCAGAGTATTCGTGCATAGGTATGCCAACCTCAGAGAATATTTTGGTTGAATTGGGAGGTAAACGCTATGAAGGTATTTTTCTTTCATGGGGAGGAGAGAACAGGAGGCTAGAAACATTCCCATACTCCCTGTGCACTATACGTGCCAACTTTCTAATGTGCTGGGGGGTGCTCCCCTCCAGCTCCACTCCAGTCTCTGCCTCTTCTCACCTCTGCTCTGCTCCCTCCCACGAGTGCCCTTCCCTGCCCCCAGTGTCTCCTGAATGCTGCGAAACAGCTGTTCCATGGTGGGCGGGAGGCATGAGGTGTGTGTGTGGTAGGGGGAGGCACTGATCAGTATGGTCCACAGCTGGCAGAAGGCACTGGGGGGAGAGGGAGGTGCTGTGCACCCATCTTCCCCCCTCCCCGCCCGTGGGTGCTCCACCCACGGAGTTGGGGCCTATGCTGTGTACCAAGTTAATTTACTGAATAGGGACTTAATAGATCCCCAGTTTGGTGAATTCAGCTATTCAGAAGTATTCTCCCCTTCATAGTTATATTTCCAAAACATAAATTTTCTCTTGTTGACAGGTTCTCCAGATTCACATTCATGCATTTTTATTCATTTTATCCAAAATGGAATTACGGCAGAAATCCAAGACCATATCATTCTATAGCTCATGTCTCTGCATGTTTAGGCCCCAGTTCAGAAAAGCACTTAAGCATTGTGCTGAAGTAAGTTCCCGTTTCAGGAAAATGCTTAGGTGTGTTCCGAATAGGGATGGTATCCTGAAACAGCAGCTTAAAAGCAGATTTCTCCTCATTCTCAGTGTATGGTCTCCAGAGCAATTTAAAATAACTTGCTCAAACCTATCCATGAAAGAGAGAAAACGGTTTCCTGATTCTTAATGTCTTGTCTCAAAGTAATTGAAAGCTTCTAAGGAGAAACTCCTCCATTTTCTAAAAATCATATTTAAAGTATTGGACTTAAAATCAACAAAATCATCAGTAAAACCTGTTTTCTAAAGGAAAATTACTAGGAAAATTTTTTCCACATCTATTCAGATTTGGAGAAACTAAATACCTGGTCTCTTAAGTGTCAAAGAAGTTTTTGTTAATATTTCATTTCTGGAGAACTTCACCAAAAGATGTAACTGAGCCCTAACTCCTAAAGCTGTTTCTGGCCTTCATAAAGGAATCTATTCTTGGGACTATAACTCTTTAAAATGTGATAGAAAAATGAAAGCTTCCTTACCAATGGCCTGATCAAAGGCTCATTGAAGTAAATGGGAACAGCCCAATGCATGTAGTTGAACATCTCTACAAAGCATTAATATTACTTTTTAGAAACATGGGACTTTTAATGATGATTGAGACCTATAGTTTAAGTGCTTTTGTGGCATCTCTAATGATGGTATCTAAGGTGAGTATCTTTTATTCAACAGTAGCCAATGACCGATTCCTCAGGAAAGTAAAACCCCCATAATTCACCTAATCTATAGGGGAAGGGTGAGAGAGATTTCTTCCTGACACCAGCTTATAACATGAATCATGATTAATAATGAGTAATAAAGCACTGATTTGCAGTTCATAGTTTAATTTGTTAATTTGACTTTCCAGAGGGAACAACAAAACAGCCCAGTTTTATTTTTCCAGTGGTCTATTTAGGCAGGGCTTCTTTTGTGAGAGGAATTGTGGCTCAGCTGAGTTTTTCAGCTGAAGAAATTTGTCAGATAATTGGCGATCCCCTATTGACTGATTTGCCTCTTGACCTGGCAGTGTTCTAAGGAATACGTCATAGGTGGAGTAATTCAAAAGAACTGTGTTTTGGACTTTTCAGCTTCTTCACTCCCCTTCCTTTTTTAGTATTAAAGCCCAAGCCCAGGTATTACGTAGGTAGTAGTTTGTTGGCATTGAGTCCAATCCAATGATTAGGCTTATTTGCTTATGTAGCACCTACAATGTGCTAGGCACTTTCTAGACAGAAAGATATAGTTTATACTCAAGTTGCTCACATTCTAAGGACAGACAGACAGAAGTTAGGAAAAATGGAAATAGTTAAAAGGGAATTTTATCCACTAATCCAGAGAATCCCTTGTGGAGTTTATATTAGCTTTATTAAATAACATGTCAGTGAATGTTTTTGTGCATAGGAGTAGTGTTTAGATACTATAGCAGAAACAAGTGGAGATGGAAATGTACATCAACAGAGAAGACCTGGTTAGTGCAAAAGCTCCTAGCACAGATTGGTCATTGTGTTTGAGAACCAGCAAAGAGTTTGGAACAATCTCTGTGTTCTGAATGGGTGGATCACATGTGAAGACTTGAAATTTACAGGTAGGATAACCATTTTGCCTTTTCTTTTAAACATGCTTTTCCAGTTATACCTGACCTCTAACTGGGATCTGAGCTTTCAGAGGCTAGGCTCTAGGAAAGCCTATAGCCTACGTTTCAACAGATATTAGGATCCTTCTTAATGCATTTTGGATATAATGACAAATCTGTGAAAGATTTCTTTTTCTATCGCAAAGGTGAAATAACATTAAAATTCAACTAACAATTTAGTATTCACTCCATACAGTGAATCCAAATACTTAGTCCTCTCTTCTGTAATATTGAGCTCCTTCTGATGTGCTGTTTTTCATACCTCTTCAAACTACACTTCTACCTCGATATAATGTGACCTGATATAACACGGGTTCGCATATAACGTGGTAACCCTGGGACTCCGGTAGCGGGGCTCAGACAGCGCTTTAAAGAGCCCGGAGCTCTGGCTGCTGCGGGGAGCCCTGGGCCCTTTAAATAACCGCTGGAGCCCTGTTGCCACTTTCCCGGGGCTCTGGCAGCGGGGCTTGGGTGGTGATTTAAAGGGCCCGGGGCTCCCCACAGCCAGAGCCCCCAGCTCTTTAAATCACTGCTGGAGCCCTGCTGCCGCTACCCCGATAAAACAGTGCTTCACCTATAATGCGATAGGGATTTTTGGCTCCTGAGGATCGCGTTATATCGAGGTACAGGTGTATTCCAGTCTGTTCTATTTCAGATTGTGCTCTGAGCTATCCAGGGTCCTAATCCTTCATGACCACCTACATGCAGCACCACTGACATAGATGGGACTCAAGCAGTTACAGCAATGCATGCATGCAGAACTCTTTGCAAGATCTGAGAGCAAGTCTGCTACCTCCTGTGTTCTTGACCTTAGTTTCCTTCAATTGCTTCATTTCTTCCTTTATTGTTAAGAACAGAAGAGCTACCATATTGGGTCATGGTCCATCTTGCCTATAACCACCTTCAGGGGCAGTACAACAGGGCAATTATGGAGTGATCCACCCGTTTTCCACTCCCAGCTTCTGGTAGTCACAGGTTTAGAGTTGCCCTGAGAATGGGTTGTGTCCCTGACTTACTTGAATAATAGCCATTGATGGACCTATCCTCCATGAACTTATGCAGTTCTTTTTTGAACCCAGTTATATTTATGGTGATCATAACATCCCATGGCAATAAGTTCAACAGGTTACCTGTGCATTGTGTGAAAAAGTACTTCCTCTTGTTTGTATTAAACCTGCTCCCCATTAATTTCATCGGGTGACTCCTGGTTTTTGTATTGTGTGAAAGGGTAAACACCACTTCTCTATATTCATTTTTTCCACACTATTCACGGTTTTACAAAATTCAACATTAATTATTTGCAAAACTTGGAAAAATGCAATATTCAGTAGCAGAGAGTTCTTTGTGTATGAGGGAGGAAATGCAGATATCCATTTTCTCAAAATCTTTCAGCCACTGAAATAGTTATTACAATCTATTTCTTAATGTTAACTGGTAATACCAATTAATCCAGCACACTTAAAATACACAAGCTTCAGAAGGAAAGATAGCAACACTTGAAGTGTTTGAGAGAGCACTGAATATGGTGTACCAGAACACTTGGTTGGTTGGTTTGGGTTGGGGTTTTTTGGACAGATATAGAGGATGTGTGAAAAGTTGGCATGTGGCTGTTTGCATTGCTGCCATTCACTCTGTTGTCAGTCTACCCTTAAATGTCCCGGAATCCGGTAGTACCTTTTTAATATCTTGTTCTGGAAGAATTGCAAGGATAAAGAACTTAAAGTATCTTTCACATTACATGAAGCCAGATATCCTCCCAGGTTTTTGTTGTGATAGTAAGGCAAAGTTGTTTGGGGTTCCCCCCCCCTCATTTTTCATTGAGATTGAGAAGATAATGCACAGCATTAAGCCACTTATAAAGAATTCTTACAAAGTGCCTTTGTTTCCATACTGAGATGTAGTTAAAACAGACCAATTGCCCCCTTTCCTTGCATGAATCCTTGAGCGTAGCCACTAAAAGAGAGAAAACTGAGATAGTGGATATTTGTTACACATGTAATTGAAGGAGGGCAGTCTATCATCTTGTATTCTATTTTTAATTTTTGTTAATCCTTTTTCTATCCAAATTATTTTAAGCATGGAGTTGGCCTTGATGGTGAGGCATGGGTTATACCATAGCGGCACAGGAAGAGAATGGAAAAGTTCTGATTTGCTAGGTGTGATTATCCTGTTTATATACATGTATCATCTTTGTATTTGAAGTTATAAATATTGGCTATGTGCTCACATCTTACACATATGCTGTATTCCTGGTTAACATCCACCAGTTGGTATTTACATTAAGGACAGACAGCTGTGTATCGATGGCCCACCAAGGACATTTAGCTCTCACAATGGGCCATAGAAGAAACTCATTCTGCCCAGATAGCTCTTCCTGCAGATGCCTTAGACTCCAAGGGACCAATGGCCACCCCCTGTGGTTCAGTAAACTATGTAAGGACATGTGATGTGGTCATGTGACCCTGAACTCCATCTTGGCCCAGTACTTTTCCAAGCACCAGGGCTGTGAGCTTTGTTTGAGACAGTAGGATTCAATGCACATGGAAGAGGGTATAAAAAAGCACGCGAGACATCTCCATTTTGTCTTCATTTCTCTGGACTGGATTTCTAACAAGGAAGCTCTAAACAAGGACTTATGACCCCCACCCTGTTTGGATAATTCTAGAGAAGTTTTTGCAAGCTAGCAGTTTATTCCATCACTGCTTCAAATGTGATATAAGGAATTTGCAATCACTTGTATATATATGATCTATTAAGCATTTATAACTGTTTCTCTTTTCTTTTATTATTGAACCTTTAGTTTTTAGTTACTAAAGGATTGGCATCAGCATGATTATTGGGTAAGATGTGAGTTATATACTGACCTGGCTAAGTGGTTGCTCTTCTTCAAATGCTTGCTTGTGTCCATTCCATTGTAGGTGTCTGCAATCACCACATGCACTGGTACTGGAAGTTTTTCCCGCAGTGGTATCCATAGGGGACTAGCTTTGGTGCCCTCTGGCGCAGGTATGCACCAGTATAAGGGGTTCCGCCAGCTCCTCCCTCAGTTCCTGATTACCACCAGTGACGGTGCTTGTACGTCTCCTTGCTTTGGCAAGCTTTCCTATCTCAACTGTGCGTAGAAGCAAATTCATTGTATATAGTTATTAAAAGTTGTATAGTTAATAAGCTCCCTCAGTGTTAAGTTAGAAGTAGTTAATTAGTCCTGTACAGAACTTAGCCTAAGGGTGAGGCATGCCCCGATCATGGGGCTTCAAACCTTGTGACTGCTGCAAAAAACCTATCAGAGTCAGTGATCCCCATAAAAGCTGCCTGAAGTGTTCAGGGGAAACCCAAGAGTGACAAGTGTCCCATTTGCAAGAGCTTCAGGCTGTAGACCGAAAAGGAGCGGGACATTTGTCTTTGAGCGTTCCTTGTGGAGTCTGCCCTCGCACCAGCATTGGAGCTAACAAGATCTGATTCTGTTCCAAGCACTGCAGATTCTGTGTGGAGTGTGCCGTTGGCAGCACCCTCCAACTGGCTTTGATCCCCATTCCCGGTACCAGCTAAAAAGAAAAAAAAACAAAACTGGTAGAGGGTGTCCTCCTACATCCTCTACAGAGAGGGAGAGCGCCAAAGGAGAGCAAACGCCTGCGTAGGGCAGTTCTTCCCCTCTGGACAGAGGTTGGGCTCTGACTCCCACTGAGTGGTCAAGCCCACTCAAGACCCACCTGCCCCCCTGGGGAGCAGCAGAGTCTCTCGGCATCTGGTGATGCCATCCATGCTAAAGGCCTTTCAGGATGCTAAGGACATATTGTCCCTTCCAGCGCTACTGATGCTAGCCACTGAGGTGCCCCGTTTGAGGTGTAAACCTGCCCTGGGACCCTTCCAGTGGTCTCCATCGGTGCGGCATCGCTCCCAACTGCAGGGGGTGCCCCACCATCAGTTGCCTGAACATCACCACCAGCCCCTAGATGTGGGTTGGCTTACTTGTCAGAGCTCCTGGTGTTCATCCCAGGACTCTAGGCTGTGTTTCTCGGGGTCCCAGCGTCAATCGCTGGTGGTCTGGCGCAGATCTACAGAAGTGCGTCACCGGTCCCCAGAGCCCTGGTGCCAGGAGCGTCCGAGTCAGTCTCCCAGCCCTCAGCAG
Source organism: Chelonoidis abingdonii (assembly GCF_003597395.2). Lineage (NCBI taxonomy): Eukaryota > Metazoa > Chordata > Testudines > Testudinidae > Chelonoidis > Chelonoidis abingdonii. The sequence goes on from NC_133769.1 coordinate 335,512,075, forward strand.
TGCTCCAGAGGGTCGAGATGCCGGTCCCTGGAGCCCTGTCACTGGTGTCCAGAGCGCTGGTACGGAACAGCGCAGCATGTCGACAGTCTCTGAGACATCAATCGTCTTGCTCCCATTCCCACTCCTGGTCTACGGAGAGGCACTGTTCTCAGGGTGCGGGGACATCAATCACCAGGGTACCATCACTCATCCACAGAACGCTGTCGCTGGTCACCAGGGTCATGGCACCAAGAGCCATTAGCCCAGTACAGGTCCCCAGGGGAGATCCAGAGAGACAGTCGACGGGAACAGGGTAGACTGGCAGCCTCAGTACCATCCTGGTCCCCCAGACAAGTCTCTCCCTCCTCAGGCTTTAGCAGCAAGGAGAAAGGCCTGATCGCAAGCAAAGGCCACCCACCAGGGATATTGGCATTCCCCTCTGGGCCACGATGGCTGCATGGCCACAGGGCCAGTGGTTGGCCCCTTGGCAACTATGGAACCCCTGGGAGTTTCCCTACCTGTCGCAGAGACATAGGTCAGTCTCAGGGGCATCTGAAAGACGGTCAACGACTGTCTCCCTCCCGCCCTCTGATTCAGACGCGAAGTCGAAGCAAGCTCCCCAGGGACAGCCAGCCTCAGCTGAGGCTCCCCTGGCAGAAGCAATGGAGTTGGAAGACCCACCTGTACCTGCCTCCTCCTCGTCTGTGCCCAATGAGGTGATAGCGGGGACTTTCTCACGTGGTCCCCCAGTACGATGCAAGGGCCCACCAGGAGCTTTTGAAGAGAGTGGCATCACACCGGGGGCTGGAAGCTGAGTAACTGGCGAAGCCCTCAGACTCCCTGTTCGATGTATTAAGTGCAGCAGCCTCCTCCAGAGTGGTATTGCCAGTCCACAAGGGAGTGGTGAAACTAATCAGGGCCCTGTGGCACACGCCTTCCTCCTTGCCCCCCATCTCCAAGCTGGAGGAAAGAAAATACTATGTCCCCGCTAAAGAGTTTTAATATCTATATACTCACCCTGCCCCAAGCTCCCTGTTGTGTCTGCAGCCAATAAGTGTGACAGTGTTAGTCGCACAAAATTCTCTGTTACTTGCACACTCTAGGGCACTCACCTTTACCCAGTTTCTAGGGCTCAAGGCATAACTCTCTTAATTTAGACACCCACTCTTACCCTTCCATGGGCTCAGGGCGTAATGTTATACTCTGCGGGTTTGTGGGGTCTTTTACCAGTGAAAGAGCCTTACACAGTAATATCCTACTTAACCTCTATTTATTAACAGTTACCAAAAACAAGAATGCACACGCTAAACATACAATGCTCATCAATCCGAGTCCCAATAAGGCAGATGAACTTTCCCTGCTGGCCAGTCGAGATCAGGTCATCTGGGGGACTCCAACTTCTGCACGGTGTGGTTGGCAGGGTGTCGTTCTCCACAAGAACATGCTGAGTGGAGAAATGGAAACATTTCACTTCCTAGGCTCAACACCATCACCCCCTCCTTGACATCATCTTCATCCTTACCATCCAGGACTACTTCCTGGAGCTTAAGACTTCAGGTCTTACCCTCAGCTCCGTCTTGGTCCACCTGGCAGTGCTTAGTTCCTTCCCCCTGCAGACGAGTGCTTGGTATTTACTCCCCCCACCACTGCCCACTTCCCGAAGGGGCTACTGAACAGCTTCCCATCGATGGTCAACCCCCCCGCCCTCTCAGAACCTCAATCTTGTGCTCTCCACCCTCACCAGACCCCCCTTCAAGCCTCCAACCACATACTTTCTCTCCCACCCCTCCACGAAGTTCATCTTGCTCATGGCTATCACCTCCGCTCGGCAAGTCAGCGAATTGACAACCATGATGGCTAACTCCCCACCTCCCTATACATGCCTTCATGCCAAATTCCTCTTGAAAGTAGTGTTAGCGTTCTACTTCAACCAGTCAATTCACCTGCCAGTCTTCCATCCTAAGGTGCATGCCACTCCTGCAGACAGGACCCTGCACTCACTCGACATCTGCCACGCACTTGTGTTTTACCTTGACTGAACCTGTGTCTTTCATGCCTCTCTATGCCTATTCATGTCCATTGAAGACGGACCCTGAGGTCAGGCCTTCTCCTCCCATTGTATCTCAAAGTGGGTCTCTGCCTGCATCTGTGCATGCTACAAGTTGTCCACCACCATGCCACTTGGCTGGATTACAGTGCACTCAGTGCAGGCGCAGCCAGCCACCTCTGCTTCCCTGGTGGTCGTATCCTGGCACAACATCTGCTGGGTGGCGACGTGGCATTCCATGCATACCTTCAGGACCCATTACGCCATCGCCCAGGGGGAGGTAGAAGAGCAGTCCTGTAGACTATGATACTTCTTGCATCCTTGCACCCCTCTGTGCTGATCACTGCTTGGAACTTACTAGCATTTGGATACATCTAGGGACCAACACTTGAAGGAGAAGAGGAGGTTACTTATCTGTAAAATGGCAATTCTTTCAGATGTGTAGTCCCTATTTGTGTTCCAATATCTGTCCTCTGTCCCCTCTGCTGCAGACTGCACTGCTCATCAGTCAGAGGGTGACTGAGAGGGTGTCGTCCCTCAAAGTCTCTCATAACCTCACCTGGAACATGAGGCTATGTACGACGCTTATGTGAGTCAATAGACACTGCTACAGAAATTTTCCAGCTCTGGCGCATGGTGCGCACACGCACCTGCATTTGGAATACAATCAGGGACCTCATATCTCGAAGAACCTCCAATTACAGATGTGTAACCTTGTCTTTTATAGACTTAATAAATGTAGAAGCCTTTTCACACTTGTTTATCCCAATCTCTAATGAGGTCCCCATTCCTCAGCCAGATGCCACTGTCTGAGTTTTTTTGTCAGTTACGTCATTTAATTTCTAACAGCTCAAGTACAGACTTAAATTCAGATCATCACTAGCTCTAATGCTTTTAAACAATCTATATTTCAGTATGGGAAAGGGCAAATTAAAATGGTAGGGAAGGGTTTGTGAAATTATAAGCAGCTAATTTTAAAGCAAATATGCAAAAAGGTTTAATCATTAAGATCAACCTAAAGAAACATTTTATAATCACTGCATATATTTAATATGAAATAGTGACTGGTAACCTTAAATGAAGTAAATATATATGGGAGATAAATTATTTTCTCAAAAACCCATAGGTAGCAAAGTGTTTGTTAAAATTCATTTCTTTGATTTGCTGAATTTTATATAAAAGCTTGGAGAGAAAGGATAGCACAAATTTCTCTCTTAGCAATTTCCACTCCCCCCCGATCAGTTCTGTTTATGGTTTTATGCAATCACTTGCCAGGTAAAATTGGAGCTCTCTTCCCCACCCATCCACTTCCCAATTGTTTTGTAAAATTATATTTTGCTACTGAAATCAGCTTGCATTCTAGAGATTAATGGATGGAAGAAAAGTTATTTGCTAGGGAATGTACTGTAATTTGCTTTGCATTTAAATTGAGCCTGATCATAGATATTTTTAAATAGGAGCATGGTTTAAGCAGAAGGTTTCTAATATGATAAATGACAGCTAGGTCCCAAAATAGATGTATGAAATGAATCAGTAAAATATATTGATACAAGTTTCATATAACTTTTGGCCTTGAAAAACTTTCATTGTCACACAAACTAGGCTGTTTAGGAATTTAAATTAGGAATAATTTTAAATATGCTGTGGCTTAAAAAAAAACAAAAAAACCTTTAGTGCATATAAAGAGTTCAGTTAACAGTAACTGAAATCAAAGTCCTCTCTTTGCCAGGATATCTTGACATGATCCTCCTACAGACACCAATTCTCCATGAGGATCTGCTTGCACAGACCGCTACGCAGTGTCTCATTGGCTTCAGTGGGGATCTAATTAAACGCAATGAAGGATTGGAGCCATAATCTTTTAGAATTTCATTTACTTAAATACAAATGGTCAATGTTAGTGGCAAGTTTTACTTTAGCAATTGTCTTATTTTAAAATCAGTCCAGTATTTTTAATGCTTCCAGGTCCTGATCATATAAAAACTTCAATCTACTTCCAATTTCTGTTTACAGAGTTGGCAAGAGAGAGAGAAAAAAATCTTCAAACATTTTCATGGAACTTTTCTGTTTCTTGGTGAAATTTCATTCTTTCAGTGGTTTACCAAACCAGCTCTCTCTCTCTGTTACATCCTTCATTTGGTATTAAGTTCAACAAGGCTGGGATCTATAATATCATGTTTAAATAAAAACTAGCAGCATTCTTTTTTATTTTGTCCTAATACTGGAAGTTCTGATAGGCAATTTGCTGGCATTGCAAGTCAGTGCTGGAGTGCCTGAGAGTGAAATTTGATGTGAGACATTTATATACCTTACACATCTTAACTGAGCGAGTAAATAAAAGAAGTCTGCAATTTGAGAATTTTAAATTATTTTAAATAATATAAAAAAGAACCAAATCTACATTCATTGATTGGGAGGAGCATCATTTTAATGAAAATCAATCTGATCAGTGATTCCTTTTTCAAATGTCATCTTGAACACTAACTTTTGAATGAACAACTCCTTATCTCATATTACTGATCTATCTAAGGCTTTTATTTGAAGCTTCTCTAGTACCTGGCTTCAAAAGCTTGTGCATGCTTTTTAAAAAAAAATTACAATTTTTTCATATTTTTATCATTTTTAAAATCAAGTTTCCTTTTTCTTGTTCAAAATAAATTATTTAAAAAATGGATTTTGGTCAGCTTAACCATGTGTGTTTAAAAATTGTCAAACTTTTAAGAAATAAAGATTGAAAAATGTTGACTAACTCTAATAATTTCCATCAGAGAACTTCTTGTGCAAACTTCATATGGACAAACCAATCTCTAGAGGGACTCTGTTACCGAGGCTATCCTTAAGGATGCTAAACATTCTTTCTAATGAGCTTTATAGGGCAATGACTTATATAAACTAAGAAAAGACAGTTCCCTGTTCTGTAAGTGGTGTTCTTCATGATGTGTTGCTCATGTCCATTCCATATTAGGTGTGGGTGCTCAACACATGCACTAGTGCTGGAAGTTTTTCCCTCAGCAGTATCTGTAGGGGAACGGCATTGGTGCCTTCTGGAGTGGTGCCCCACTGGCCTCAGTTCCTTCTTGCCAGAAACTCCAACAGTGGGGAAGGAGGGCAAGTTGTGGAATGGACCTGAGTAACACATCCCAAAGAACACCAGTTATGGAAAAGGTAACTGTCTTTTCTTCTTGCTCATGTCCATTCCATATTAGGTGACTCCAAAGCAGTACCTATGGAGGTGAGTAGGAGTTCACGGACATGTAAATTGCAACACAGCTCTGCCGAACCCAGCATTGTCCCTGGCCTGCTGAGCGATGACATAATGAGTCGTGAACATGTTGACAGAGGACCACATTGCGGCTCTACTGATGTCCTGGATTAGGGATGTGCATCAGGAAGTCCACCGAAGATGCCTGTGCTCTTGTCAAGTGGGCTCTGACAATTGGTGGTGGCGGGACCCCCGCAATGTCATAACAGGTCCTTATGCACAAGGAGATCCAATTGGAAATCCTCTGCGAGGACACTGGGAGGTCCTTCATCCTATCCACCATAGCAACGAAGAGCTGAGTTGATTTATGGAAAGGCTTGGTACGTTCTAAATAAAAAGCCAAGGCCCTTCAGACGTCCAGCAGGTGAAGATTCTCTCTTCACTGGTCTTGTGCAGTTTGGGACAGAACACTGGGAGGAAGATGTCCTGGCTCAGATGGAAGGTGGATACCACCTTCGACAGGAAGGCCAGGTCAGGCCACAGCTGAACCTTGTCTTTACAGAAGACAATGTACGATGGTTCTGAGATCAAGGCTGTAAGTTCAGATACTTGTCTCGCCGACATCACTACCACCAGGAACGCGACCTTCCATGACAGCTGGGAAAGGGAGCAGGAACCCAGTGGTTCAACGGGTGGGCCGGTGAGCCTAGAGAAGACCAAGTTAAGATCCCACTGTGGGACAGGTGCCTGCACTTGCAGGAAGAGTCGTTCAAGCCCTCTCAAGAATCGGACTATCATGTCATGGAAAAACATTGACTATCCTTGGATCGCCAGGTGAAAAGCGGAGACGGCTGTAAGATGCCCTCTAATGGAAGGGTGTGCCAAGCCCTGGTTCCTCAAATGGAGCAGGTAGTCCAGGATAGCCTGTATGGAAGAACACAAGGGAGAGATGCCACGTCCAGATGCCCAGTAGAAAAATCTTGTCCACTTGGCCAGGTAAGTCAGTCTAGTTGAGGGCTTCCTACTCCCCAGGGGACACGCTGGAATCCTTTTGAAAAGGTCTATTCCTCTGGGTTCAGCCACACAGCATCCACACCATGAGGTGAGGGGACCCAAGGTTGTGGTGTAAAAGCCAATTGTGGTCCTGTGAAAGCAGGTCAGGTTGGTTGGGCAGGAGCCAGGGAGAGGACACTGACAAGTTCATGAGCATGCCAAACCAGTGCTGATGAGGCCACGCCAGGGCAATCACAACAAGCTGTGTTTTGTCAATCTTGATCTTTGCCAGGCCCCTGCTGATGAGTGGAATCTGATGGAATGCATACATCAGGCTCCCTGACCACCCTAGGAGGAAGGCATCGGAGAGGGAGCCCTTGCTCAAACTATGCCGAGACCAAAACCGGTGGCATTTCCTGTTCTGTCTGGTAGTGAACAGGTGCACTTGGGGAGTTCCCCATCTTTGGAAGATCATGTAGGCTACCTCTGGATGAAGTGACCACTTGTGATGAGAGAAGTCCCCACTGAGCTGGTCCGCCAGCGTATTCTTGACACCAGGAAGGTGACCAGCTTCCAGGTGGCTTTCATGACTGATGTAGAAGTCCCATAGATGGAGCACCTCCTGAAGAGAACTCATGAGCGCTGTCCTCCTTGCCTGTTGATGTAGAACACCGAGGCTGTGTTGTCCATTAGGACTCATACCACCTTCCCCAACAGGTGGGGCAGGAAGACTCCAGACACCAGCCAGACTCAGAGCTCTTTGACATTTATGTGCAACTTTGCCTCCTCCGTGGACCACAGCCCCGGAGTCTGGAAGTCACCGAGATATGCACCCCAGCCAAGGTCCGAGGCGTCCGACACCAACTCAATGGAGTGAGGGGGGTTGTTGAACAGAACCCCCTCCAAGACTGTCTTGCAGTCGGTCCACCATCGCAGCGAGATGAGCATCACCTGGGGAATGGTAACAATCGTTTCCAGGGGGTCTCAGGATTGTGACTAGACTGTCCCCAGCCATTGTTGCAGGGGCCACATCCAGAGCCTGGCATGGCAGACCACGTAAGTGCTGTGACCCAGCAGGTGCAGACAGACCCTGGCTGCAGTCAAAGGGAACGTGAAGACTTCTGCAATGAGGTTCGTCAGTGTGTGAAACCTTTCCAGTGGCAGGAACGTCCTGGCACAGGTTGAGTCCAGGACCACTCCAATTAACTCTATCCTCTAACGTCAACTTTTTGTTGTTTACCAGTTATCCCAGAGAGCGGCTTGTGGCTTGAAACAACGCAATATGCCTTTGGACTTGAGACCTGGAGCTGCCCATGACAAGCCAGTCATCGAGGTACAGGTAGATCTGGATACCTCAGTGCCTGAGGTAAGCCACTACCACGCCGTGCACTTGGTAAAAACTCTGAGTGCAGTCACCAGATTGAATGGGATGACCGCAAAGTGCTAGTGGTGGGGCCCCACCATAAACTGGAGGAAGCGTCTGTGTCCTTGAAAGATCGCTATGTGGAAGTATGCGTCCTTCAAGTCGAGGGCAGCATACCAGCCTCGTGGATCCAAGGAGGGGATGATAGAAGCCAGGGGCACTTTGCGGAACTTTAACTTCTTTAGGTACTTGTTGAGGTCTCGCAGGTCCAAGATGGACCTTGGCCTTTGGGATTAAAAAGTACCGGAAATAGAAGCCCTTTTTCTGGTATTCTAGAGGAACTTCTTCCATCGCACCCAGCTGTAGTAACCTCTTTACCTCCTGTGCGAGAAGACTCTCATGAAAAGGGTCCCTGAAGAGGAACGGGGAAGGTGGATGGGGGGTGGGAAGGTTCAAAAGGAATTGGAGGATATAACCCTTCTCCACTGTGCTGAGGACCCATTGGTCTGAGGTTATAGCGATCCAAGCAGGGACGAAAAGGGAAAGGTGGTTGGAGAACACTAGGACAGATGGATCCAGGGGATAGTCTGGTAGATTGCCCTCAGGTGTACCCTCAAAATAACCGTTTGGCAGGTGGCTCAAGTGGTCCTGCTGAGGCTGGCCCCCCTGGCCCTGTGCCTGCTGCAGTTTAAACTTTTTCCCTGGGTCCTCCTCGAGCACTGGAGGGAGATGGGGTACTGAAGGGAGATGTGATACTGATCCTCAATTGGTACTGGGCCGTTGAAGACAGTCAGGGCTGGTCCTGGAGTTCTTGTCAGGTGGCACGTGCCTCAGAGGGTCTACGCCAATCTACCGGCGGGGTACGCCTTTAGTCATTCCATCAGTGTTGCTGGTACGGAGATCAGAGGGCTCCACTGAGCCTACCTCTCCAGTCCCAGAGGTGTGAGGGCTCCAGGCAGGTGAGAGATGGTGGGAGGTCTTTCTCGATGGGGAATGGTGCCACTGCGACAGGGACACACGCATAGATCCCAACACGGATTTTCCCTGAGATCGGGGTACCGCTGGAGCTGGTGTGAGAGACACCAAGAGCATCAGGATCTCGTGAGCTGCTTGAAGGGCTTCCAGCATCAATGGCACCTGATGCTGGCCGGGGCCTGCACCACTATCCAGAGTCACAGGCGAAATATGGGATGGGCTGCTGTCATGCTATAATTCCCCACTCTGAACCTTAGCGTCCAAAAGATGGGGTACCAGCATGAATTCCTCTAAGCTCAATTACCAGCTTAGTACTTGTAGCGCTGCCACCAACCAGGAATTCCAGTGCCTGGTACACTCTGGTCCACAAAACCTTAGCCTGGGGACCCCAAGACCCAGACCCTCTGGATTAACACAAGGAAAGTAACCCTTTCTCCACCGTTGCCTCTCCCAGGCTTCCCCTCTCTGGGTTACCCTAGAGAACTGTGATTCAAACCCTTGAATCTTTAAACAAGAGATAAAATTCACCTTCCCCCTCCCTTCTCTTTCCCACCTCCAGATCTCTTCTGAGAGACAAAGTAATCCTGACGTCAGAGAGAATTAGCCTCTCTCTCCCTTCGACCACTTTTTTCCACATCAATTCCCGGTGATCAGACCCCATTCCCTGGGTCTCTCACCAGAATATTAAAAACAATCAGGTTCTTAAACAGAAAATGTTAATTAAAGAGAGAAAACCAGTAAAAATTTCTTTGATAAATTTAAGAGGAATGAGTAGTAGGGTCTTTTAGCTATAGACACTAGGAGTACCCCCCAGCCTAAATACAAGTACAGAAATTAGCCAATCCTTTTAGCAAATACCAATTTAACTCCTATCCAGCAAATACACAATTGAACTCCTTCCAAGCCAAACACACATTGCAAATAAAGAACAAACATAAGCCTAACTTGCCTTATCTACCTAGTACTTACTATTTTAAACTTATAAGAGCCTGTATCGGAGAGATTGGAGAGAAACCTGGTTGCACGTCTGGTCACTCTCAGAACCCAGAGAGAACAACCACCAAAAACTAACAGCGCACACAGAAACTTCCCTCCCTCAGGATTTGAAAGTATCCTGTCCCCTGACTGGTCCTCTGGTCAGGTGACAGCCAGACTTACCAAACTTGTTAACCCTTACAGGCAAAAGAGATATAAAGTACTTCTGCTCTATTAACTCCTACTATCTGTTTATGATAGCTGCAAAGCTCAACTTGAGCTGGGGCCAGACTTTCCGAGGGGGATGTTGAGCTCCCTGACACGGGTTGTGGCTCATCCCCAGCCCTCTCCTTTCCTGTACAAGTGGTAGGAGATCTTCCCCTCAGTCTGTTTTGGCTTCTTGACCGGAGCCACTGAGGGAGACGGGTGCTGGATTGTGGACAGTGCTAAGTGAGCATTGTGCACAGAGGCCACAGTGCTTGGTGTGGAGTTGGACTACTGCTCTGGTGCCGAAGTGAGTTCCCACTCCATTAGGAGCACTCTTAGATGGATATCACACTCCTCCTTCATCCTAGGTTTAAAGAACTTGCAGATACGGCACTTGTCACTTATGTGCCCTTCACCTAACCACCTTAGGCAGCTGGTATGCGGATTGCTGACAAGCATAGGCCGTTTACAACAGTCGCAGGGCTTAAAGCCTGGGGGCCGGGGCATGCCCAGTCCCCCAGCTGAGTCCTGTTCAGGACTAATGAAGAGTTTGAGAATTATTATGAAGGGTCACTAAGAAACTACTAACTATATACAACTATATTACAGGTTTTCAAAGTTGCAGCACCGTCACTGGCGGCAAGAAGGAACTGAGGGTGGGAGGAGCCAGTGGCGTCCCTTATACAGCGCCATGTGGGCACCACTCCAGAGGGCACCAGAGCCAGTGCCCTATGGATACTGTTGAGGGAAATACTTTCGGCACCGATGCACGTGGGAGCACACACACCTAATATGGAATGGAAGTGAGCAAGCACTCGAAGAACTACCACAGCTTTTTCTGTATATAGCACTTAAATATGCTAGCCTAAAAAGATACGACAGTTGCAGTCTGAAAGAGCACTGGCTGTGATTGAATGTTCTGCAGAACCCTTCTTTGCTCAATGTGTGTCAGCTCTGGTTATTATGGATGGTCCAGCCCACACTGCACTTTCAACTAACTTTTTGAAAAAAGAATTTTAACAGTCTTTCCCACACTAATCTCAAGCATCATTCGCCTGGCCTGTATTAAGAGATCACAACATTTTACAACAAGCACACAGCTTGATTTTAAACCACTATTTTACAACACTTTAGTCTTTGCTGGCCAGCTAACCCTCAGACCCTCAAAAAACACATTACCTGCAATAGAGCAGGACTAGGCCCCAGGTTTAGAACTGCTGTTTAAATGGAGTTAAGTTTAATTTTCAAAGAGAGTTCAAAAGTCAGTGTAGACAAGGCCTGAATGTTAGGAATTTTTGTTCCAAGGATCACTAATTTCATAAATCACTCTTTTCTGCTGTTGCCCCATTTGCCTTACATTTTAAGAATGAAGTTCAACCAGAAATAATTCAGGAAGGCGTTATTACTTTAAAATATCTAATGGGTATGATGTATAGACCTTTCACAAATAAGGCTCTGCCATGCAGCTATAATGATTGTACTTTTAGCTTAGTGTGTTTCTGTGCTAATTTTATTATTGTTAAATCTGCTTTGTTTTCCTGTGTCTTTTTGTGGAGGTTACAAAAATACAATCTCTTACTGCCCTTAGGAAAGGACCATATTAAGGACCAGCAGAAGACGCTGGGGTCTCCTAAGGCCTGCCTTTGTGCTTCTGTAAATCTGGAAATTTACAGTACTTTAAATCCAGTGCTAACTGGTCCAGTAAGACCTTTCTAGAAGGACTCAGTTGCTGTCAGAAGAATTCTTAACATTGATGGTTGGGTTCTCTAACATGGGTTGTTTTTTTTTTTAAAGTTTTCCTTCGTTGTCTTTTGCCAGGAGAGAATTAGCCTTTAGATATACTTCACGTGATGTTCTCCCTGTGGCACAGGAATCAAAACTATTTCAACTGGTACATGAAATGAAGCATTGCACAATAGGCAAGGGAATTGTCCAACGACAATTCATGGGTCTCTCAGATTCTGACCACATCTTTTCTGCGTGAAGCCCAGCACTACATCCAACCGGGTCAGATAAAATAATTGTGCATGCCTTTAAAGGTGTATTCATTTTCTACACAGTTTTTAATAAGCCTTGATGATATAAATGGCACCTTATCAACTGATAATTTTATGTATAAAAATTAATATGTCTATTTCCAGTGTTAGGAATCATTGCTACATCCCTTTTTAGTATGGAGTTAAAATGGGCATACTGTGTATACATACCGCAGTAAAATGTGGGCTGTGCACAAGTGTTTGAATAAATATGTTCTAACATTAATAGAATCCCTTTACTGTTACTCTTTTTTACACATAAATGTGCCAATTCATATGAGAATTTTAATTCACACCAATGAATGGGGATTGCCTAATACATGCCTTCTGCTGTGATCTCACAGTTATGCAGAACTGGGAGTGGTCAAACTTGTAGGCTATAAAGAAAACACAGAAGCTGGTGATTAAATCCAGGCCACAGCATGCCAAGCGCGTGCTTGGGGTGGCATGCCGCAGGGGGGCTTTCTGCCGGTTGCTGGGAGGGCGACAGGCGGCTCTGGTGGAGCTGCTGCAGGCGTTTCTCCGGACAGTCCGCTGGTCCCGCGGCTCCGGTGGACCTCCTGCAGACACGCCTGCGGCAGCTCCACCAGAGCCGCGGGACCATTGGACCGTCCGCAGAAACACCTGCGGAAGGTCCACCGGAGCCGTGGGACCAGCGAGACGCAGAGCGCCCCCCGCAGCGTGTCACTGTGCTTGGGGCCGTGAAATTGCTAGAGTCGGCCCTGATTAAATGGATGGGTTCCTTCTGAGTCAGCACTGAACTAATACTCTGTATGATGTCAGAGCCAGATCCTTCAAACACACGTGTTAGTCATACTGAACTCAGTTAAGCATGTGCACAGGCATTGGCAGGATTGTGATGTTAGTCACAATAATTGGGTTGGGAGACAGAATGGGGGAAAATATTTCACTTAACCATGGAACTAGTGTTACAGGAATGCTCTGTAGCTGTATATATGTAAACAGTTCCTAGTTAAGGTGCCAGTAGATGATGCTCAAAAATATGTAGCATAATTCCTAGGTTTTGTAGACTCAATAAAACTTCTTGTTGTGCATTGCACATGGCTGCCTCTTTGCAGCTATTTACATAATCTCTCCACAGTTAACAAAATTGTTTTACTTGCAAAGCACTGCAAAAAGTCTTCAATAGCTAAGAATCCAGGTTTGTGTGGGATGGAAGGAAGTTTGGGTTTGAAATGGGGAATAACTGAGACCTAAGAGAGCACGTTGCCTTTTAATTCTTGTGGAAACTTTAATCAAAAGTGACAAGTAAAAGAGTCACATTCAAATCTCTTCCTAATAATTAATGTCTTCAGCCCTTAGCTCTTCATTTCTAGTATGCCACATTACTCCCAACTTCCCTGTGTTCTTAATCCAAGGGACTCTGTGTTGGTAATCAGCTCTAATTGCAGAATTCTTCTAAATATGATACCTGATACTCTTCAGTCTGGAAGTTGGTACTATCAAGGGCTTGTCTACACAGGAACATTGAGAAAAACTAATCCAAATTAAAGATGTGAATTTGAAGTGGATTAGCTAAACCGCATTAAATCACTGAGTAGATTCTGTTATTCAAAATTAAAATGGCCTTAATGAGCTTTAGCTTAATTCACTTTTACTTTCCTCCCTGTGGGCGCTGGAAGTGTGTTTTTGCATGCATGTACTTTCCTGCCCGTGCGCACAGGAAATATGGCTGGGTGGAGCAAGAGGATAATGCACAAATAGGTATCTAGGAATGATAGACAGGAATATCAACCTGTCTCGAAAGATAGGAAATCCTATCAAGCCTATGCTTTCTGCAGCCCAGCAACTGTCACAGTTCTGCTAGGTATGAGCTCAGGGCTGTCCCTAGGCATATGCGGGTGTGTAGGGCACCAGAAAACTTGGGGCACCATTCCCCTTGCTGACTGTGGCTGGAATCCCCTCCCCTGTGCTGGGCTGGCGGGGTTCTCCCTGCCCCCTTCCCCTCCCTCAGCTGCCCTGCTGAGGGCCCCAGCCACAGAAGCCCAGAGCTGTGGGGTGGCCCAGCCCACTGCCGCCCAGAGCGGAGTCCCTCCCTGGGCCCTGCCTGCCTGCGCCGCTCGGTCTCCGGTGGGGGCCAGGCCAGGAGGCGTGAAACTTCCATGTGAGTTGGGGTGGACTTAAAGTGACAGTGCGCTCACTCACTCAAACCCCCACAGAGAGAGGGAGCGAACCTAGCTCTCACGAGTCAGAGTCCCCCACTACAGAGTGTCAGTGGTGATTCGCTTTGCTCCTGACTTTTCCTTTGTCCCCTTCTCTTTTGGGGGGGGGTGGGGGAGGGTAGTAGCAATCAGCTTTCTCTGTTCTCTTCTCCTCCTGGACCAAGCATTTAGTGATGCATAGCTGAAGGCACCTAGAGTCACTGCTGCAACACCTCTGTAATGGGCGCCTTTGCCCCATTTAGGGATGACAGAGCAGGGGTGCAAGTATCAGGCTAAGCATAAAAGATGCTCCATCTGTGAGGCAGCATGAACAGGCTCTACAGAGGACAAACTATGCCCTGCCTGTTCTCAGTCAGCTGACCCTCGTACCGCTAGCACATGGAGCTTTGACTCAGACAAACATGGGGGGGGCTCCAGCCCCCCAAGGAGCCATGACTCCTCTACAGAAAAACAACCAGGAGACCTAGAGAAGGACACAGAGACTGCATGGACAAAAAGGACAACATTCAGCCAGCCCGGGGAGTAAGTCCTGGGGCAATTTAGAACCCCAAGGATAAGGCACTCCCGCCCCAAGTCCTGAAATGGGTCCTAAGTGCCCTGGGGAGAGAAGCAGGGTCCCATTCAGTCCCCCTTCCTCCAAGGTTGAGCCAGGAAATTCTGGCAGAGTCCCCCTCCCCCAACTTGAGGGGGAGTGGGAGCCTATAAGAGAGGACTCAGAGGGAGACATTTCTAGAAGACTCAAGGTCCTGTGAAAAACAAGCTGCAAAAGATCCTTGTCAGGGCATAGCTGGGCAATTGTTTCTTCACAGTGTGACACCCCACCCCCCCGCAAAAAAAATCCCTTCCCCCCGAATCAAAAAGGGGGAAAAAACAAAATTACAAAAAACCCAACATGCATTTGTCCTCTGACTCAGACACCTCCTCCTCCATCATGGAAGGAGAGAAATCAGTCTCCGATTCGACCCAGAACACTGGTGCAGCTCCTGCACTGATGGCATGGCAACAGGGACAGTAACCCGCTCAACAGCTGTACTGGAATCTGTGGGGTGTACCCATTATGCTTGTACTGTATCCGCACCATTCATCTCTGGTCACTTCAGACAAACTGTCCCTGGTGCCACCAGCACTGGAGTCGGAACATTGTACCGAATCCAATGCAGGGCCAGCACCGCAGGCTCCAACACCTAAGGAGCCATCCCCTAAGACGGAAGGGGAAGCCACCCCTCCCCTCTGTGGTGCAGTTGTCAGAGTCATCTCCAGCTGAAGCAGTCGCAGGCCCCTCCCAAATGGAGTCTCCCCAATGACTTCAAGGAGCACCAGGCCCTCCTTAAAAGAGTGGCTACTAGTTTGAACTTGGAGATTGACAAATTGCCTGTCCATACAGGGGCCCTTAAAATTGCAAAACTGCAATGGCAAACACCCTCTTCCATTTTGCCTACTTCTAAGAAGGCAGAAAAGTAGTACTACATCCTAGCAAAAGGATTTGAATATTTGTAGATGCACCCTCCAGCAGGGGCCTTGGTCATCTCCACTGTCAATGAGAGGAACAGGAAGGGACCGGTGATTGGCACACCAAAAAACTAAGATGCCAAGAGACTGGACTTGTTTGGCAGGAAAAGTTATGCAGTGGACAGCCTACAATTTTGGGTGTCTAACCACCAGGCCCTGTTTGGCAGGTACAGTTTTGAACTTGCTGATGGAGTCCCACAGGTTAAGGAGGCTCTCCCACAGGACCGAGCCCAGGAGCTTGCTGCTTTAGTAGAGGAAGGCAGAGCAGTAGCAAAAGGTGCCTTCCAGATGGCCTGGGACGCTGAGGACTCAGCAGCCAGGGTGGTCACTTCTGTGGTGGTGATGAGGCGCAGCTACTGGTTACAGTCCTCCGTGTTGTCACAGGAGATGCAGAGTACTATTCAGGACCTCTGTGACTGGGTCCCAATGGAGGCCAACTATGGTACCTCAGTTAGGGTGAACTGCAAAGAATGGGGCAGACAATCCCCATAAAGTTGGTGGATATTCCAGTACTTAGATTTACCAAACCAGCATAAAACAGCTTCTTTATTACCTCACTGGTTACTCAGAAGTCCAAACACCACAATTCCCTTAAAGTGATGCAGCCTCAGTCCTCCATCCAGGTACCTAAGTCAAATATGATGAAGATTCCTGAAAATCTTATATCATATAAAAGAAAAGAGTCTACCAGTCCTAAAGGATCGGACACATTACCTCCCAGGTTACTGAATATTCCAGATCTTACCCAAATACATGCTACAGCCAATTCTTATTAACTAAATTAAAATTTATTAAAAAATTAGAGAATAGTTAAAAGATCAATATACATACAGAAATGAGTTCAATTCATTGAGTTTTAGATTCTTAGCAGAGATGGTGAGCTCTGTAGTTGCAAAGAGTTCCTTTAGAATTCAGTCTGCAGGTTAGAGTCCAATGTCCAAATCTCATATTCAGGGCATACCAGTATAACTGGAACCTCAGGCTTCTGACTCAAACTTCTCCTGATGAAGCTCAAGCAGATCTGAGATGACAGAATCAATACCCAAGGATCTTTTATACAATTTAGGAGTTCCTCTGGGAACAAAAGGTAATTAGGGTGACTTTGAAGGAGAATTAACATAAGGCAATTTGCTTGTTCCTCCACCATTTACAGTACATTTCAAAGAGAGATAAATACTGAGATATCCCATGTTTACGATTCATTTACATGATAGGATGTTCTTTTGATCTCTGAACTATCAGAATACAGCATAGACAGGGACTGTTGATTACATTGTTGACCCTACTCATACATATATTAATACACAAACATTATCCCTTCACATGAGGGTTATTTA
Source organism: Chelonoidis abingdonii (assembly GCF_003597395.2). Lineage (NCBI taxonomy): Eukaryota > Metazoa > Chordata > Testudines > Testudinidae > Chelonoidis > Chelonoidis abingdonii. Next base: position 335,528,881 of record NC_133769.1, read on the forward strand.
TTTTGTAGGATGTTTAACCCTTTCTGGCCATGCATCAAAAACCTCCCAATTGAGGGAGCAGGGCTCTTCTCGGAGCTCTCTGATGCAAGGCTCCACAGCCTTAAAGACTCCCATGCCACCTTCTGCTCCTTGAGCCTTCATGGTCCTCAGCAGGCTAGGAAGTCATTTTGTCCTCTGCCTCCCGAGTCTAGGTCCTGGGGGACTCCCTGACCAAGCATCTACAGGAAAAAGGACAGAGACAAGGGGGTTAAGTGGCAATACCCTTCGTCTTCCCATTCTTCTGCCCAGCCTGGCCCTTCCAGAAGCAGGCATTTTGAGGGTGTGTCTGAGGACAGTACCTCAGTTACTTCCCAGGATCCACCCTCCTGCTCTTCTCAACCGCCTGTGCCCCTTCCTGTTGGCCTGGTTGTGGCTGACCTTGGACCATTGGGTGCTCAACATACCATCTTTGGGCTACACCCTGAAGTTCTTCCTGGATCACTACCTGCATTTGCTGCTGATACAGTTAGGCAAAGGTGACCCCTTTGGCTATCATGACTAAGGCTATGATTAGGTATTTTTAGTAAAAGTCATGGACAGGCCATAGGCAGTAAACAAAAAAAAAAAAAATATAAATGGATACACACCTATCTCCAAGAACTGGAAGGGACCTTGAAAGGTCATTGAGTCCAGCCCCCTGCCTTTGCTAGCAGGACCAAGTACTCATTTTTGCCCCAGATCCCTAAGTGGCCCCCTCAAGGATTGAACTCATAACCCTGGCTTTAGCAGGCCAATGCTGAAACCCCTGAGCTGTCCCTCCCCCCATGACCAGTCCTTGACTTGTACCATATATCCCTGACTAAAACTTGTGCAGGGGGCTGCAGATGCTGGGGGAGGTGGTCCGGAACAGCGCTGGTGCTGGGGAATTGGGGCGAGCCATGGTTATGGCCTGGGACCTCCACTGCTGTGGGGGAGGGGAGGCAGTTGGCAGGGGCTCCCTACCTGGCTCTGCATGTCCCTGAAGCTCCTAGGTGCCAGTGGGGCCAGGGGACTCCACATGCAGCTCCTGCCATAAGCACCGGCTGCACAGCTACCATTGGCAGGGAACTGCAGCCAATGGGATCTGCTGGGCCAGGGCCTGTGGGTACAGGCAACACACAGAGCCCCATGGCCCCTCTGCCTAGGAGCTGCAGGGCCATGCCAGTGGGAGCTGGGGAGCCTCCCCACCCTGAAGTAAATGCCCCCTGCCCCTAACCCTGAGCCCCTTCCCACACAACCAAACTGCTACTGCTGGCCACAGCAGTAGTCACAGAAAGACTCGCAGCCTTAATCATGCATTTGACAAGGCACAAGTCTCTTCGGCAGCTTTCCTAGCCCCAGTGCCTATCCATTACATCTGGACGGCTGCTATCTGGTCATCTGGCCACATGTTCATGTCCCATTATGTGCTTACCCAGCAGGTCCAGGACAATGCTTGCATCAGTAGAATAGTGCTGCAAGCTGAGGCCATAAACTCCGAGCCCACCTCCATGGATCCTGCTCCTGAGTCACCCAGAAAGGAACTGACGTGAGCAAGCACTCGAAGAATTAAAAATAGTTACCTGCCTTTCCTGACTCTTGTTCTGTGAGACGTCTTGCTCATGTCCATTCCATTACCTGCCCTCCTGCCCCTCTGTCAGAGTTGCCGGCAAGAAGGAACTGAGAGGGTGTAGGGCGGTGGTGCCTAATGTGCCAGTGCATGGGTGTGGCACTCCAGAGGGCACCATATTCAACCCTACGGATACCGCTAAGGCTGAAATCTCTGACTGTGCACATAGGCGCACACACCCCCAGAATGGAACGGACATGAGCAGCACATCTCGAAGAACAACAGTTATGTTTTTTTCTTCTTTCCATGCCCCACAGGAGATGGTCAGTCCTCGCATCAATCTGTCCAGAGAAATTTTCCATTCTGCTCTGTATCCATTTTGCATCCGCCCAAATGCTAGACTTTGATCGAAGTGCTCGTGTACTAGATTCACAGATGGAAGCAGCCATTCCCACAAGCTGTTTACTGTTTGAAAAAATTACTGAGAGTAAAAAACAAAAAACCAGCAACAATGGTAATAGAAAGCTTTTATGCAAACAGAGTTTGTTGAGTGCAACTGCAAAGTGCAGTTAAATGTATTATCTGCTGTTAGGCTGTTTTAGCTGAAGTGTTCTGTCTGGCGTCATTATTTATTAACTCCTCTGTTTGGATGCAAGGAAGATACAATACAATACATCCCAATAGCTTGACTTATAAAAGAGTCCTCAGCTATTGATTTGAAAGTAATAATGAACAGCTAAGACTTTGTGCCCTTTTGTTACTGCTGATGTGTAAGGTGGAAGCTGTGGCTTCCAATAATTCAGTTTTAACTTCAGTAACACAGGTATTGCCAGACTGGCTCATCTATTCCAGTATCCTGTTACTGGCAGCAGCTTAGGACTGGATGCTCCAGAAGGTGTGGGAAACCCTGCAGCAGGTCCGCTCAGAGGCAGGGGACAAGTAGGGCAGTTTGCCCCAGGCCCCGCGAGCCCTGGCCAGGCAGCAGTACAGGTCTTCGGCCGGCATTTTGGCAGCAGCGGGCTCTTCAGTGGTGCCGCAGACGTGGAGCGACAGAATGGCCCTCAGCCACTGAAATGCCCTGCGAGCGCTGGCCTGGCGGTGGTCCAGGTCTTTGGTGGCATTTTGGTGGTGGGAGGCCCTTCAGAGCTGCCAAAGACACGGAGCTACTGAAGGGCCCCCCGCTGCTGAAGACCCAGCCCACCGCTGGGTGAGTACAAGCGCTGCAGCTCCCCCACTTTGCCCCAGACCCCCTGAATGCTCTGGGTGGCCCTGCCCTGCAGTGGTGATGGCATAACCTGCTCCCAAGCTATTTCTTCCTAACCTTCAAGAGTTACACCTTGCCTTAAGCCCTGAAGCACAAGTATTTTAGACCCCTTCCAGGATGCTGTGGGTGAAATCCTGCTCCCATTGGAATCAATAGGAGTTTTGCCATTGACAGGATTTCACCACTGGATTTTTTGTTTTTAAACTACGCACTATTATAGCAAATTAGTAATTAAATACATTGGAAGGACCTGTTCAAACCTCACTGTAAGGTAATTCTATAGTGCAAGAAGATGGGGAAATGCTCTACCACTGTTATAAACAGAGAGTTAAGGGTTAATGTCTCTTTTACCTGTAAAGGGTTAAGAAGCTCAGTAAACCTGGCTGACACCTGACCAGAGGTCCAAAAGGGGGACAAGATACTTTCAAATCTTGATGGAGGGAAGTCTTTGTTTGTGCTTTTTGTTTTTTCGTTGCTCGCTCTCGGGACTGAGAGGGACGGGACATCAATCCAGGCTCTCCAAATCTTTCTGAATCAGTCTCTCATGTTTCAAACTTATAAGTAATTTAGCCAGGCAAGGCGTGTAGTCTTATGTTTGTTTTTCTCAACTTGTAAATGTTTCTTTTTGCTGGAAGGATTTTTACCTCTGTTTGCTGTAACTTTGAATCTAAGGCCGGGGGGGGCGGGTCCCTCTGGTCTATATGAATCTGAATACCCTGTAAAGCATTTTCCATTCTGATTTTACAGAGATAGCTTTTAATTAAAGAAAGAAAAGGTAAAAATTTTCTTTGTAAGAATCTGATTGATTTTCCTTGTTTTAAGATCCAAGGGGATTGGGTCTGAACTCACCAGGGATTGGCGGGGGGAAAGGAGAGGGGTTGGTTAATTCCTCCTTGTTTTCAGATCCGAGGAGTTTAAATCTGTGTTCACCAGGGAATTGGTGAAGCCTCCCAAGGCAACCCAGGGAGGGGAAAGTTTGCGGGGGGTGGGGACAGGGAGTGTGCCAGACACTGAATTTCTGGCTGGTGGCAGCGTTAATAGATCTAAGCTAGTAATTAAGCTTAGAAGTATTCATGCAGGTCCCCACATTTGTACTCAAGTTCAAAGTGGGGAAAAAAAACCTTGACAAGCACAATGAAGCAGAGCCTACAGGGAGCTCAGGCATAAGTCTGCCAACTCCTAAATCAGCAAGGTTTGGTCTTTAAGGTAGAAAGCCAGTATCTTCGTATGGAGTGTTCATCCAGTCACTTTCACCCTATCAGTATTGACCTTCCATTGTCTTCCCTTTAACTGGGTTCTAAAAGTGAGAGTCCAGTCTAAGGTCCACTGAAGTTAATGGGAGTCTTCCCTGACTTCAATAGATGCTGAATCAGGCCCCCTGCTCCACACCATAAATATTACTGCGACCACAGTCAGAATCATGGGTGCCAATTCCCTGGAGCTCTGGACCTCAAGCACTCACCAGCCAGTTTGGGCTGGCAACTGATGAGTTGTTTGGTGGGGCCCCGGAGCTGGTGGGAGGTGCTCAGGGAACCGGGAGCGGAGAAGAGCTAACGGCAGGATGACACGTTGGCAGGAGGAGAAGGAGTGAGCCGCAGAGCAGGGGTGGAACACCCCTTGGGGAAAAGGAAAGTCAGCGCCTTTGCTCAGAATCACCACAATCTAATCTGGATTCAAACAATGGCAATCTGTGGCTAGGCAAGGTTATATAGCCACACAGTGACCCAGGTCGTAATAGAAAAAGCTAGTGCAGAGGCAACCAAGCAGCTTTCATTTGGCTAGTTCAGTATTTCAGAGCTCAGCCAAACGTGTACTTTCCCTCTAAATGTGAAAGATAATAGCATAAACCTACACATTTTTCAATTTCTCTGATTAAGTGACTGAAGTACTGTCACTGTCTTGAACTGCTTCATTCCACAATTTATGAGTGCTGGTAAATTGCTCAACAAAAGCCTAGAAGTGTTCCAGCCCCTCTCCTCGGGATTGCTAAGAAAACACATGAGAGCTGGTAGCAGGGTGGTGTTATTCAAGTAAATTTGTTTTTAAATGTCAAAAGCGTAAGGGGAGAGAGAACGAGTCAGATTTGATTAAAAGCCTGTTACAGGTTGAGAACACGGTAAGAAGCCAATTTCCTTGTACCATACAACACACTAACAGGTTCTTTCTTTTATTTTTAACACTGACTTTTTTTTGTTTAATGCAAAATCTAAAAATGCAACCACTGTAAATCAGTAGCAGCCTTGATATGTCTTGTGTATGTATCTGTTAACAACTGAGAGTTCATTAGATCACAGTATTAAATACAGCAGCTAACAGAACCATTTTCCTATGTAAAGGGACTCTGTGTTAGCTGGGTAGCATTTCAGTTACAGAATGGTAACCGTCCAGCGTAAAGCAGCACTTTATTGTGACCACAGCTACTGGTTCATCAAAAAGTTGCTGCAGAAGAGGATCCTCACTCACTTCACAAACTTATAGAACTGCTGGCTGCAGATGCTCCGCTCAAGGGGCTGGCAGAATTTTTGCCAGCTCTTCTGGTTATTTCTCCCTTCCCCCTCACCATCACTTCAGTCCAGTTAAAACTCAGACTCGGACACCTAGTCAGGGAGGGACTTGGGCTGAAGTCTATTGTAGTGACATGCTCTAGGTTTTATCCTTAATGCCACCTGGAATCCACAGGTAGATTTGATATTGACAAATAGGGAGGAAAGAGTTGAGAATTTGTGTGAAAGTGATAATGAAATAGTGTTCATGATTCTAAGGAATGGCAGGAGGGAAAACTGAACAATAAATATAATGGATTTCAAGAAGGCAGATTTTAGCAAACCCAGGAAGTCGGTAGGTAAGATCTCCTGGGAAGTAAGTCTAAGGGGAAAAACAGTGCAAGAGAGTTGAGAGTTTTTTAGAGAGACATTATTAAATGTCCAAGAGCAAACTCTTCCACTGCACGGGAAAGCTGGGAAGTATGGCAAGAGACCAGCCTGGCTTCACTTGGAGAGCTTCAATGATCTGAACCTCAAAAACGAGTCATCCAAGAAGTGGAAACTAGATTAAATTACAAAGGATAGATCTAAACAAAAGACTCATTGTCTGATGATGCTCTTTCCTTCCTGAGGGTCAAGAAAGCAAAACCAAGTGCATATAGGGTACGGGGAGGAATGAGGTACACCTCACCAGGGGCCATGCTGGCTTTTCAAGTGACCTGCTGCCACAGGGGGGGACAGCAAGACCCCTGTATTTGAGGACCAAGTGGCTCAGGCAATTGAACATGGGATATGGAGCCATTCAAATCCAGCCTTGATTGGCAGTGCCTGAAGGTTGTCATCAGTTGCTGGCAGTTTGTTGAGTGATCAAAAATGAGGTGCTGGTGTCAGTCCAGTTCCTAGGGGAAAGATGGCCACATCTCAATTGGCAGCATGAACAGAAAGGCCATGAGCAAAGACTGAATTAAGAGGCTGGGTCCTGCAGCTAAGAGGCAGGAATGCTGGCAGGAGAGCATGAAGGAAAGCTGCATGGCTGTTCCCTTGTTGATGATTGCAAGAGCTGTGCAGCTGGCACCTTTCATGAATCCACAGGAGGCAATGGGGTCAGTCTAGTTCAGGGATAGGCAACCTATGGCACAGGTGCTGCAGGCGGCACGCGAGCTAATTTTCAGTGGCACTGACACTGCCCAGGTCCTGGCCATTGGTCCAGGGGGCCCTGCATTTTAATTTAGTTTTGAATGAAGCTTCTTAAACATTTTAAAAACCTTATTTACTTTAAATACAACAATAGTTTAGTTATATATTATAGACTTATAGTAAGAGACCTAAAAATCTTAAAATGTATTACTGGCAGTGAATAAATGAAGACGTGGCACAGCACTTCTGAAAGTGCCGACTCCTTCTAGTTGTAACTCACTGCCCCTTCTCATCCCAATACGACGCGTACAGAGAGTAAGTCTGCCGTTTGGCTTTTACGCAACTTTGGGAACTGGGCCTGAGCTCCCTCAGTGTGCTCTGGTGTGGGTGCCAGTGAGTGTTCACCTCAAACCAGACTCACCCAGACAAACCCCAGAAACGTTTTATTCTGTAAGGAAACACAGAACAGGGATACAGCCAGCAGCCTCCGCTCTGCTGTGTCTCATGCTTTCCAGCTTCAGTTAGTGCTAAAACTTCCTGCTTGAAGCCGCATAGGGAGACTTCCAAAACAGGAAACCAAGTCTCCAAACATCAGCAGATTAAAAATAAGAACGCTGTACCGGTCAGACCAAAGGTCCATCTAGCCAGGTATCCTGTCTAACCAACATGCCAATGCCAGGTCCCTAGAAGGAGGAATCTAACAGCAACATCAAGAAGTGATCTCTCTCTCTCTGCAATCTCCCATCCTCTGACAAACAGATGCTAGGTACACCATTCTTTACCCATCTTGGCTTAATAGCCTTGTATGGACTACCGACATGAATTTATCCAGTTCCCTTTTAAAAACATGTGTATAGTCCCAGCCTCACAACCTCCTCAGGTAGAATTCACAAGTTGGACTGTGCGCTGGTGAAGAAGAACTTCCTTTGTTTTAAACCTGCTGCCTATTAAATCTTCAGTGTGACCCCTAGTTGCTTTATTATGGAATAAGTAGATAAGTTCTTCTATCTACTTTACTCAACATCACTCGGATTCATTTATATAACCCACCACATCCCCTTAGTCCTCTTGTTCCAAGCTGAGAGGCATAGCTCTTTAATCTTTCCTCATTGTGATCCTCTCCACCCCTAATCATTTAGTGCCCTTTTCTTGAACCTTTTCTAGTGCTAGAATGTCTTTTTAAGAGGTAGAGCACCACATCTGTACACAGTATGCAGGATGTGGGCATACCTGATTTATATAGGCAATAATATTCTCAGTGCTTATCCTCTATATTCTTTTTAATGATTCCTAAACATCCTGTTGCTTTTTTGACCGCCTCTGCACACTGTGTGGACATCTTCAAAGAACTATCCACGATGACTCCAAGATCTTTTTCCTGACTCGTTGTACCTAAATTAGCCCCCATCATATTGTATGTATAGTTGGGGTTATTTTTTCCCCAGTGTGCATTACTTTACATTTATCCAGATTGTGGTACACATTAGTTTGTTGCAACACCTGGATAAATTAAAACTAGGTATTTTGTCTGTTTCATTTTTGTAAGTATCATCCGGTGTATTAACGATATTGAACATTTTAGTTTGTACTCTGCCATCTTCAAAAGTGGTTTGAATTTCTTTCACAGAGACTCTGCAACTGTCCAATCCCCCACTTCCATCAGCACATGTAGCAAAACTCTTAAAATATAAAGATGTTTCCCCCTACATTTAACACTATGATTCAGCCACTTAGCGGGTGTTCTTTTCCCTCATTTCAAGAACTCTTGCTGCTCTAGCAGCTTGACAATTACTTTGCAATGAGCCTCCCTAACGTTGCATTCCCATACCAACATGCTCAATCTTTAAAGAGGCTCTCTCTTGAAATCTGAAAAAGCTGATTGTTATGTGCACGCAAATTGAGAATGAGCATATTAATCAGAAGGGCCCAGTTACTTTCATAATCAAAATGCAATGAACCAAGACTAGTCTACAGTGGTTAATGGCGCTTTCAGCTCTGATAGATCAAAGCAGTTGGACAGTCTGCAGGTACTTAAAACCATAAATGTCAGTTATGTCTCAGTGTTACTATCCAAGCACCTCCAAACTGCTACTCTTGAGCTGATTATAGTTGCTCAGGTTTCTTGTCTTCTTAGCAGTTTGTCATAATGACTAAGGAAGTGATTGCAATGCGGTAAAGGGTTCGTTTTGCCTTTGGCACCACTGGCAGTGCTGCCTAGTGGACAGAGCACAGACGAGGGACAGGAGACCTGACTCTGCCACTAGCCTGCTGGTGGGATCTTTGGCAAGTCCCTTCACCACTCTGTACCTCAGTTTCTCCACTTGTGAAAACAGGGATAATGATACTGACCTTTTTTCCAAACAAAACCAAATGCAGGAGGCCAATTTAAGAAAGGGAGAACAACAAATGTCTGGCCACCAGAGGTAGCTCTAAAACCACTTATGGGGAGGGAGTAACTGATTAGCACTCCAGCTGTTCCACTTTCCTTAGTCAACCAAGATGGACAGTTCAGAGACATGGGTGACCTCAAAGAACCTAGAAGATTACAGACAGTCCTTAGAGGCCAAATCATATTCAACCAATGTATGAAGGTAGCGGTAGCTCAAAGATAGGAACCAAAAAAGTCAAAGAGACCAGCCTGGAGTCAATCTAATAAGCAATGACATCTCAGATGTATTAAAGTTACCAACTGAAAAAACAAACAAAACAGCTTTATTCTATGGTTTAAGCTAAGCAACATCCCTTGGCCTTATAAATGTTTCTGAAATGGTCCAATGTAACAGACCTGTCCCCTTTGAGGTCAGCAAATAAATGCTGCTCTGTTCTAGTTGCTGACAGATTGCCTGCACGAAACAGCTATAAATGGGTTTATGAAATGTGACAAGTCACTAGCTGATTTTTTTGATGTGTTAGATACAGGGCATCTGCAGGGATTTGGTCAACATTTATAAGGCTAATAAAAGTGCCATAACAGAGGGTACGTCTACACTGCACGATTATTTCGAATTAGCTTAAACCGATATTACAAAACAGATCTAATAAAATCGGTTTAGCGTGTCCACAGTGGGATCACGAAATCGATTGTTTGCGTCCATGTTGGCGTCCATAGTTCCAATTCCAACTACATCGACTTCAGGAGCGGTGCACTGTTGGGTAGCTGTTCTCACTATCCATAGTTCCCACTTCCGTTAGAGCACAGTGCCTGATGGGGCAGAAACATTGCCCCAGGTGGATGCTGGTAGCAGCCTCACCCCTCCCTATTGTGAAGAGCAAGACAAACCCTTTAGGGCGCCTTTTCCCAGGAGTGATCTACGAGCAAACGCATAGCACAGCAATATGGAACCTGAGATCACAACGGATCCTGACGATGTCAAACCTCGCTACTCATCTGCCACGCGAGCATTCAGTACAGCAGAGGGTGACATATTACAGTACTCCAGGAATTATTTATTTCACTTCTCTCTTCACGTGCTGGGGGGGAGAAGAGGACTGACGAGCGTTCGTGAACCTCATCGCAGACACTGAACCGGTATTAAGCACAGACATGGGCGTCAGCAAGAAGCTAAATAGTTTCAGAGAGACTGCTGTGGGAGACTGGACTGTAGTCTCATTACCCCCTCCCGTCCCGCCCTCCAGGAGCATTCCGTTTGAGTCTCTGGCTTCCCGTTACGGTTGTCCACGCACCGTGTGTATCCGGAGTTTGTTCAAACACTTTTGCATTTCCTGTTCTTTAACCGACTCGGATAAAAAGATTTGGTCCTCACCTACATACACGATACGTTATCTAGTATCTCCCGTTAAGGTTCAAGCAGTGAGCTTTTTTGAAGCTTTGGCATTTGAACTGCATCGCCACCAGTTTGCTGATCAAGCGACACAGTGAAAGCAGAAATGTCATATCTAAAGGTCTCAGGCGTTTCCTGTAATGTTACCGGCACTCCGCATCGAGATTCGGATGCGGACCAGAGCGTCTACTCAGCACTGGTGGACAAACTGGAAAGAATTCAGAGGACAGCAACAAAAATGGGATGTTAGATGGATGGGATCTGAGTTACTACAGAGAATTCTTACCTGGGTGTCTGGCTGGTGAGTCTTTTCCACATGCTCAGGTGTTTAGCTGATCACCATATTTGGGGTTGGGAAGGAATTTTTCCCCAAGTTTTTTCACCTCTCTCTGCAGCGTGGGGCATGGGTCACTTGCTGGGAGATTCTCTGCACTTTGAAGTCTTTAAACCACGATTTGAGGATTTCAATGGCTCACAGGTTTGATATAGGAGTGGGTGGGTGAGATTCTGTAGCCTGCATTGCGCAGGAGGTCAGACTAGATGATCATAATGGTCCCTTCTGACCTTAAAGTCTGTGGGAAAAACTGATAAAAGGTTTAGAAAACCTGCCTGCAGAGAGAACTGGCTCTCAGTAGGAGCTACCTGTAAATGTTTTAAGGAAAGATAATTTTGATTTGGTAGTTATGGAGTGGGATTTCCCAAAACACTTTAGTAACATGCAAGACAAGCAAACTAGGGGTCTGCCCTACACCTCAGGATATTGTGGATGCCTCACTTACAGTGCGACTATGGCACACCTGAGGGGTATTGACATGTGAACACGGAGCATCTTAAGGGGAAAAAAATCATAGTCAACAGTTAAATCTCTCATGAAGACAAATGTTACATGTCTGGGATCACAACTTTCAGTGAAAGTCAGGGGGACTTGTGCTCCCAAGTCATGTAAATGCTCTTGGAAATTGCACTTTGTGTATCTGCAGAAAGGGCCAAATCCTGCTCCCACTGAGGCTGATCGGACTTTACCACACTTTTTACAATCCTGGAAGGCTCTTTTCTCGTTCACTGACTTTTTTTTTTAAATATATAAATGACATATTGATTGTGGCATACAGAGTTATACACAGTACTGCATTTATGTTACACATGTACCTGTGGCCACAAAAACCGTTTACAGATGATCATGTAAAAGACTATCATAGTGCAGCTGGATAACAGGTAAAGTTAAGGTCTGACATTTCTTTAAATTTGCAACTTTTTCTTTTAGGCCAGTTCTGAGGATGTAATATTTACTATCCCTGCTCCATAGCATGGGCCTGGCCCAAACAGAACTGGTTACCACAGTACTGATAAAAGATAAACACACAAAAATGATAGGAGGACTGGAGGCTAGTACATGCAATGAGAGGAAAGTAGGCTAGAAAAAATGCAAAGAGTCATAATTATGCATGACAACACTATAATGAAAGTAACAGTCATCAGTGTCAGAAGATGGCAAGTTAAATAGCAATGGGTTGAAGCAAA
>NC_133769.1:335540734-335548305 GCF_003597395.2 Chelonoidis abingdonii
ATCGGCCATTAAACCGATTTAAAGTCGCAGTGTAGACCTGGCCAGACTGATATGCTAGGCTATACAGATCTATAGAATGTGCTTAAGTACAAATGGATGTGATACCTACAGGAACTTACTGTTCTTTCAGTCTTAAAGTTAACACTTAAGTATTGCCTGATATCTTATGGGCTGGAATGCCCTAAATCCCAACTTTAAATAGCACAACTACACTAAATAGTGGAATTAATTCTAGTCCAATTCATGGAGCATTTCAGGATTGGTTAAGGGTATCCTAAGCCACAGGGACATCAGTCCAGATATTAATCAGCAGAACATGGATCACATGCAGTGCTGGGTAGAGTGCAAGAGGTGAGGGTAAGGTAGCATGTGGGAGAATGGAGAGATCTGGTGCACAGGCGTCAGATCCATAAAAGGTGAGGGGTAGTTCAGCAGATAGGAAAATGCAAACACAGCTCTGGAAAGTCAGTTCAGCCACAGCCAGGGTTACCAGATGATGGCATCCGTATTTAGGAAACTTTTTAGTGTTCTGATCAAAGGGTTCAATCAGTAGAGGAGAGAACTTTACCTGTTAATGGGATTTTGGCCTCTGGGCTCAACCCAAGTACACCTCTACCCCAATAGAACTCTGTCCTCGAGAGCCAAAAAATCTTACCACGTTATAGGTGAAACCGCGTTATACTGAACTTGCTTTGATCCACCGGAGCATGCAGCTCCACCCTGTTATATCCAAATTCACATTATATCAGGTCGCGCTATATTGGGGTAAAGTGTATACATGAATAACGTAGCTGAAACCAATGTATTTAGATCTACTTACTGCGGTGTCTTCACTACGATAAGTCAACGGCTGACTCGCTCCTGTTGACTCTGCCTGTGCCTCTCACCCTGGCGGAGTACCGGAGTTGATGGGAGAGCACTCAGTGGTTGATTTATTGTGTCTAGACTAGACATGATACATTGACACCTACTGGATTGATCGCTGCCCATCCAGTGGGTAATGTAGACAAGCCCTTAGTTTAATATCTATATGTGAAGATGAGTGGATAAATTTAGCTCTTAACCACATCAGTGCAACCTACAGCTTTCAGTGGGCTTGCATCCACATAATCAAGAGGAGATTTTGGCTCTATGTCCTCCACGTGAACAGATCTAAAGTACTTTCCACCTACATATTATGATATACATTTTTGCACTGGGGCTGTATTTTTCTTTCCTTTGTTTGATCTGTTTGAGCAAAACTTAGTGAAAGGTCCTTCAACCTTTAGAACTTAAACTCATCTGTGTATGGCTAAATACAGTAGATGCTATAAAAAGTTAGTTATTTTTAAATAATTTTGCTCTGTGTTGTAGTTATCTGATGGCAGTAATTCATACATTAAATGTAACATATTTGCTCTTTTAATTGCATATGTTCTGAGGAATATCATTTCTTCCCTTTGAAAGTACTATCCAAAAATAATTTGTTTGTTATCCAGTGACTGGAAAACGGAAAGACATAGTGCCAATTTTAAGTAAGAGTAGGTGAAAGAATCAGGAGGGTACTGGTTACTCCAGGAACTAGACAACATTGCAGTCATTTAATGATGCTTTTGAGACACTCATACATGACAGTCTGATAAGCAAACTAGGGAAATGTGGTCTACATGAAGTTATTATAAGGTACATGCAAAACTGGTTGAAAAAAATCCATTCCCAAAGAGCAGTTACCAATGTTTCACTGCTGAACCAGGAGTATGTTATCTAGTGGGGGCTCCGCCTGGAGTCTGTTCTGGATCTGGTACTATTCAGCATTTTCATTAATAACTTGAATAATGGAGGAGAGCATGCTTATAAAGTCTGTGGATAACACCATGTCATAAACAGATAGCTAAGGATTAATGTTTCTTTCACCTGTAAAGAGTTAACAAACAACACCTGACCAGAGGACCAATCAGGAGACAAGATACTTTCAAATCTGGGGGGAGGGAAGCTTTTGTTTTGTGTTCTTTGTTCTCTGTCTGTGTTCTCGCTGGGGTCTGAGAGGGACCAGACGTAAGCAGATTCCTCCAATATTTCTGAAAAAATCTCTTCTGTTCTAATTCTAGTAAGTATCAGGATAAAGGCGGCTTTANACTGATAAAAGATAAACACACAAAAATGATAGGAGGACTGGAGGCTAGTACATGCAATGAGAGGAAAGTAGGCTAGAAAAAATGCAAAGAGTCATAATTATGCATGACAACACTATAATGAAAGTAACAGTCATCAGTGTCAGAAGATGGCAAGTTAAATAGCAATGGGTTGAAGCAAAGAAGAGCTTAGATTAAAGAAAAAATTATTCTGGAGCAATTGGGCAGTGAAACAGCCTACAAAAAAAGATAAAGAAAGCATATTATTTCAAAGTACTGCGCCAAAAGCACCACATTCAAGCATGAGTTTGATAAGTGCTTTCTACTCAACATTTTATGGAAACAAGTTTCATACCAATTGTTCTTCCCCTACTGTGAAAGGGATAGACGTTGGACAAAGCATACGAGAAATGAGCTTTGTGAGCAGCACTCTCAGAGATGCATTGCTGTAGTCTTGTCAGACTTCCTTGTTAGTGGGAAACTTGTATTTTCAATCCACTGCCTCTATTTTAGCCCTGTGATGATGCAATGTCACTGAACAGCCAATGAAATGTCATGGATGTATGTAATATCACAGCAGGAGCTCGCAGCTGTGCATAACTTTGGTCTTAGGCCTGTAATTTATCAGCACTCAAAACCCGCTGACAGAGGTTTCCGCAGTGGAGTACTATTTACATTGTCATTCTTATCACCCATCCTTGTCTGTTCACCCACATAATGGTCAGTGGCTGTTGAGTCAACTCCAGTGATCCATGTTTTTGAGAACTCTTTCGAAAGACTGGTAGTTTGTGCTGTCCTTGACTTAAAAGTTATTTGTTACCACACAATCCTTTTCAGTACAATCTATCAGGATTATGTAATTAAAAAACAGATTGATGGCAGTATTTGAAAGAAGTCAAGGTGTGTTCATACACAGAGCCTCTAATACAAATTCTGCAGCTAAATTACTGACAATCCTATTTAACTGCCTGGATTTTCTGTATTAGGGAAATTAAAAATATATGCCATGGGGACAAGAGTTAAACCAATGAAACACAAATTACCTCTAAGAATGAACTGACAGTCCATGAACCTATTATGCATTTAAAATGCTTTTTTTTAGCTATACTGAATTGTATTATCTGTACCAAGCTCAAGCTAAAAGTTTTTACTGTGTGGTTATGAATGACACTTATAATTTAATTTCTAGCGTCTGTGTTGCTCTAGCAAGGTTGTCTTTATGAAACAAAAACAATCCAATCGTGAGAAAAGATATCTTTATTTTTTCTCTGATATAAGATTTCCATGTACATATTTTGCAATGGTTTTTCTTAAGGTCTAAAATACTGCTAAGAGATGTGAATAGTCACATCACAGAAAAAGTACACAACAGCCAGTGACGGGAGAGAGTCAATTTATCAGGTGGTCCAAACTCTTCCCTGACAAGCTTTTTCTGCCAGAGGGGAACATCAGGACAAACACTAAAATCCCACCTAATCAATAGAAGTGTGTGTGTGTGTGTGTGTGTGTGTGTGTGTGTGTGTCTGTGTGTCTGTGTGTGTGTGTGTGTGTGTGTGTGTGTCCCCCCCCCCAAAACAAAACAGACCATGATTCGTGCCACTACGTCTGCATTTTTGTATTTTGTTGGTGAAACTTTTTTTTTTTTAAATGTCAGTCTCATTAAGAATTCCAATTTTTTTTCAAATGTTAACTTATACTTTACCTGAGAAAGAAGTTGCCTTACAAAAAGAAAACCAGATTGTGTGGTTGAAAATAGATTATGTGGTGTGAATAAGAATCTGGACCAATTGTTAGATGGAAATATCTGTCTGCATTTTAATCACTAGACATGTGCAGTGTTGGCCAAATTCTCTGCTGGTGTTAGTGCCGTTTCACCCATTTATAAAAGCAGAGAATTTGATCCTATACATTAAAATGTTCACCAGGCTCCAGTCTAAAAATATACCCAAACTCAGGCCCCAATGTTGCAAACACTTATGGCCATGCCTAGCTGTAAACCTGGGAGTAGTCCCATTGAAGTTAATGAGATTATTCATGTGTTTAAGGTTAGACATATGCCCACATTTTTTGCAGGATTAGCGTCTCTAATTATTACGAAGACTAAACAAGGAATGAAAAAAAATTTCTTGAGAACAAAGGGCAAGTTTTTCACACTTTAAAGAGGGCATAACAATTTTAACTTAAATCATTAACACATAGATATAGTAGTATACAATTAAAAAAACTGAACACTCTAAGAACTGAATTTCGGAGCCGGCAAAACTACGCATAGCATTCTACAATTACTAACTGAAATCACTATAATTTGGTAGAAACCTTTATATGCTGCTACTGTGTATTTTATATACAAAAATAAAAGTTTGTAATGCACTGAAAAGTACATACAGGAGTATGTTTCACATGTGCACAGACTGCCCAGTAATATACACAATTAGATCATCACAACACCAGCTGTTGATTAAGTCTTAGGTTGAGCGTAAGTGAAACTTTTCCCACAGATGTGAACGTAAAGTCTAGAAATAAGTGCAGTTGTATAGAAAAGCTTTAGTTAGAACAGTTATTTAAAATGGATTATTACTACAGAATTATTTACATATTCAAGCTAAACAAAGTCTACAAGTATTTTATATAATTCAAATAAAATTCTTAAACTATACTACGACTTCCATTTTTTTCTAATTTACAAAATACATAAAATGTAAGATCAGACATTTAAAAAACTAACTTTTAAAAACAAAACATGGCCATTAAGGATATCTTTGCTTTAATCAATAATTTGCTTTGTTTTGATCTTTTTCTTCTATAGTAATTAAAAATTAGATCTAAAGATATTCCACCTAATCTTTATAATGCAAGTAATAAATTAACAAGAATAACTTACTTACATTGTAAATAAAAAATAACTTCTAAACAATGTTTTATTTTTTACAATGGTCTCTTAATTGCACAGTATTATATCTGTCCGATGGCAATATTAAAGTCAATTGGATATTTTTTAAACATTCTGATATCATGATAGCCGTGTGCCAGTATTTCAGTCCTAACACACTCAAATCTTCACCTGACAAATGTTTTGGTAATTGCTTATTGCGGCAATAGTGGTGCCTAGACTTGAAAACCTTCAGATCCACCATCCCAGCCAAGAATGATCCTTTATAAGTCTTTCCTAAGGTAAAGGCTGCAGAGTTTTAGGTTTGACTAAATAAGATACTCTGGTTTTCATCCACATCTTTATTTTTAGATGATATTTTCCCCCTACCCCTAAGGCCAAACTCCCCTCTTCTCTTTGTATATTCACATACACCTTTCAAGAAGGGCCCAAAACACACCAACAATTCACTTCCTGACCTTCAAGTGTGAGCGCCACCTGTAGTCACCCTAAACCTGAACAATATTTTATTAGGCTGAATGTGAAACTTTCAGCTCTGCCATCACAATTGCTAGGGTTTGGTTTGGTTTGGTTTTTTAATTTAGGCATACTGGACAAGAGAGGTTACCTGCAAAGACAAGATTTTACCTCAGAAGAATAGTAGTTGGTGGTAACTGAGATTTAAAGATAAAAGGAAGAATTCTTCAAAAATCCTACACAGTGGGAACAGTGGTTAAGACTGGCTTTGATATAAAATATGGGCTAAACTCAGTCTTGGTATTATTTCACTGAAGTTAAAACACTAGAGGAAAAAGAATTGCCTATGCACGTTTAACTAATTAAAAAAAGGTATCTTTGAGATGTGTTTAAAAAGCTAATATTGACAATCTAGCTAGATAAATAAAAGTTGTGAGTGGATGTATTTTGGAAATGTGTGTGCCATATAAAATATTGTACATCTATAAAAGCAGTGTGTTTTATTTTTAAAATACATAATTTATGGTAAATGTATCAAAATAATTCTCCTAAAAATACCGTAGACAAAGTAAAATGTTCCCCTCTCTTTAATGATGGCATAAGGCTTTGCTCTGAATACTTTATCCACGCATGAAAGCCATATTATTCAAACAGAGCAAAGGCAAGCAGTCAATATCCCAGTTTGACGTCTTAAATATATATATAAATCACACCTTATTTTACAGTTATATTATTTGCATCAATGCATTTAACATAAAACAAATGTAAAGTTTCACCAGTATTATCACTGTCCTATAGGTACTGGTGTGTCATTTCTCTAAGCTATTAAATAGCCAGAGTGAACTCTTCCCGGATGATGAGCTCACGGAACGTATTGCTCATTTGCTTTTATTACTCACAAAGAGAGATATACCAACAGGCAATATTTTGTCAGCAGTAAATTTCCTTTGCACAATATAACAAAGCTTGAATTGAACTAGCATATCATGGCACAATACTAAAAGCTGCCAAATAACTCTTGTTCTTACATGTTGTAAAGCAATTTTAGTGCTTTAGGACAAAGCAGAATTTGACATGGTATAAAAGAATGCTTCTAGCAATCAACTTGCTTTAAATGATTCAATACTGTATTAAATATACAAGGAAGCATCCAATGCTCATAGCTCTTATCTGTGCACTGCAGCATACAGTGCCATGTTACTCCTCTCACTGTTTTAATAATGTGGCCAAGACTAATGATTTAATATTATATATCAAATTGCTACATGTATTAGGAGACTTTGACTGAAAAAATAAAAATGAAATGCATTTATTACATATACATCTCTTCAAACGTTTAAAGGAATTCAGGTTTTGGTAGAAGTTAATTCATACATACAAAGAGAAATATAGAAATGCATTAGAGACAAAACACTAGTATAATCATTATTAAAACAGATGCACCTACACTATTGTGTACTACTTACAAGTGTAATGTGATTAAAAAATCTTAGTGTACAACTAAGACAAGACTCACTTACTGTTTATAACCTCAGAGTTGCACTTTACTAGCCTCTACATTAAAACATGTTCTACAGATAGTGACCAACAAAATCAAGGGAAAAAATATTGTCACAGGTGAACAGGTTTTCCCCTTAAACAACTCAGGATAGCTTATGTACAGCACCACCTGTATTGTGTTACAAGGGACAGATGAATGCAGATCCCACCTCAAAAAATCAACCATAAAAGCTACAGAGAAGAACCCTTTCTGAATTAAGTCTGCTGAACATGGTTCAGATTATTGAATACATCTATAAGCTCAATGCTTTTTAGAAGCATTTACTGTATACCCTAATCCTACTTCTTGCAACACACAGTGTCACACAAGTAGTGAAAATGTTTTCCTATTCAAAAGGTGCTTGGACATTATTTTCAGGCAGCATTTTACCTTTATTTTAGTAAGTTCACATTAGGTATGTTTTAGAAAGAAGAAAAGGCCAATAGCTTTTTTAAAAACAAAATTATAAAAATATAAAATTGAGACAGACACTTATTTAAATAAATTACTGTAGTTTTATTTGTCTAACTCTATTCTAGATTGAAATCTATTATTTTAAATAAGGGATAAAATG
>NC_133769.1:335568175-335575205 GCF_003597395.2 Chelonoidis abingdonii
CGCCTGATTGTTCGAGGTGCTGAGCAACGCCTGCTCTTCCACTGGGGTCAACAGGAGCTGTAGGTGATAAGCATATTTTAAGTTTATGCCACTTCTATTTAGGTGGCTAAGGGGAGTTATTCCAGAAGAGATAGTCCTGATTAACTCAAACTGGCACCTTTATTCTGGAAAGAGAGTCTCCACTCATGGAGTTAATCAGGAACAGTTAACCTATTTTAAAATTCACACCCGACCTTATTCAGGATTATCCTTCATGTGTTGAAATGCCCTAATTTAAAAATTAAAAGGTTAAAATTTTTGTCTTAAATACAAGAAAGGCCATATTGGGTCACACCAAAGGTCCATCTAGCCCACTATCCTGTCTTCTGATAGTGGCCAGTGCCAGGTGCCCCAGAGGGAATGAACAGAACAGGTAACTCTCAAGTGATACATCCCCTGTTGCCCATTCCCAGCTTCTGGCAAATGGAGGCTAGGGACACCATCCCTGCCCATCCTAGCTAATAGCAACTGATGGACCTATCTGCCATGAACTTATCTAGGTCTTTTTTGAACCCTAAGAAATTTTATATAATCTGCCAATTTCGCCATGTCACTGTTTACCCCTTTTTCCAGATCATGTATGAATATGTTGAATTGGACTGGTCCCAGTAAAGACCCCGGGGGACACCACTGTTTACCCCTCTGGATTCGGAAACCTGACCATTTATTTCTACCCTTTGTTTTCTATCTTTTAACCAGTTACCAGTCTTTGAGAGGACCCTCCCTCTTATCCCATGACAGCTTACTTTGCTCAAGAGCTTCTGGTGAGGGACCTTGTCAAAGGCTTTCTGAAAATCTAAATACACTATATCCACATGCTTACTGACCCCCTGAAAGAATTCTAGTAGATTGGGGAGGCATGATTTCCCTTTACAGAAATTACATTGACTCTTTCCCAACAAATTATGTTCATCTATGTGTTCAACAATTCTGTTCTTTCTTATGGTTTCAGCTAGTTTGCTCCGGTACTGAAGTCAAGCTTGCTGGTCTTAGAAATGACTAAAGATTCTTTGTTGTTCACAGAACAGCCAAAGCAAAACTATCACCTAGGTATTTTATACTATAGAATACACTCAATATACAAAGTATCTGAGCATCATGGGAATTACATGGGCCCAGTAAGTAGTCTAATCCTTTTTCAATCTTTGGGTTCTTTCCAGGACAGGTGGGAAAGGTAAATAATACATTTTGACCGTGGTTATTACCATTATGGAGAGCATTGGCAAAAAGCAGAGGTTTAGGCTGAAGGTTTAGAAGATTAGGAACAGAACCTGGAACTACAACATCCTTTTATTTTCTCATGTGTAGCTAATAATTTTGATGGAAACTAACATGTTAACGGAAGCCCTCAAAGTGCTCTTTTTCCATTAGTTTTCTAACAAGCGATACAAAAATCAAGGCTACTTACTTGTCATTGACAAATGAATACATCAACAATCGCTCATCTATGAACTTCTTCCATTCTGGCTTTTCATTAGCTAGGTCCCTGTAGTTATCATTAGACACAATGATGCCATCTGACTCAAAGGCCAGCTTCACTATGAATCTGTCATCATAGCATACCACCCTTCTCCCCTGCACACGACGGGATGGTGTAAACACCAGAATTTTCTCTTTTTCTAACTTGCGCAGGATTTCTTGATCTAGAAATATTAAGAAATAGTCAAAGACTTAATGCCTGAAGTGAAATCAGGAATTTGTTCATCTTTACAGATCTTAGGGTTGAGGCAGAAGGTCAAAAAGTGTTTAGGGCCAAAATATGCCTCACCTTAAAATAGTTATAATTCAACAGAAAATATCTGATGTACATTATTTTAAAATTTACATTCAGCAATCAACCAATATGTTTAAAAAACAGAATTAATTCTACACCATTTTTACCAGAACATCAGAAAAGACTGCGTTCTGTGCTCCCTGTGCTAGCTCTGCAGCAGTTAACAGATATACTATTTCCCAAGTTTGGTTGTTAGAAGAGTAAAAATCCCAAACTGCTCTGATGTCAGGAGGAGAGCTCACACGAGGCAAAGGAGTTCCCTACTCTGCCCAGTACTGCGTGGCCACGTCTTATTGTACCCTGACTGTAATCTAGGTTGTCCAGTGACCGCATTCTTAAGTAAAGATAAATCTCTTCATCCTCACTTGGTACTCACTGAGGTTAAGCTTCTGAAATTGTCCCAGTAGTCCATATTAATGGAGCCTCCTCTCTCCACAAGTGATTGACAGACAGATATGGAGAAAAAAAATAGATCAGGAGAAAGATGACTCTCCCCCACAAGGAGTCACTGGTACTACTGCGCACAGGAACCTATTTTCCAGCCTGTTTTGAAGTCTGGTATTGTGGATATTACATTGCCCCCATTTCTCACAAACATGCAGACTCTAAACTACCTTCTGACAGGCCCACAAAAAAGCTGGCTTCACAGCTGCGTCACCAAGTTTCAGAACAAATTCAAGTTTCCATCCGTATTGTCAGACGAATAATGATATAGAATTTGTCTCCCTTCTCTAAAGGTCAAATGTCTCATTTCCTTTCAACCCACAAAAACAGGCCAAATCAAAACCACAGAAGCTCCTTGATCCTGTTAAACAAAGGGTATTTAACACCTTGGAGAAACACCTTGGTTCACAAAGGCATTTTCTCTGTTCCTTGTGTTGACGAGCTTGATAGGCTTACAAGCAATTTTTGACCTCAGATAGCTAAACTGCTTTTTGGAGTACAAAAAACTCATGACAGAATCTCTTCTGCCTGGAACAAAGATGTCATAGGAAGAAATGCTGGCATTAACAGATCTGTAAAATTTGTATTTGGTGTATCAATTGTTCTACTCATTAGAAATACTTAAGATTCAAAGACCAGTGTTTTCAGTACCCAGTTCTCCTTTTCAATCTTCCCTATTGCCCAATGACTTATTAAAATTTTGAATGGAATAGTAGCTGTTCTTCATTATGGCAGGATTCAAGTTCTGTCATATTTAGATGACCACTGATAAAGCAAAAAAGCTGTGCTTCAAAGATTATGTCCTGTTTTCAATCACCACCATTTTTACACCTATTCCATCTAAGACCTCTTCAAAACTCAGGAAGGCCACACGTTCCAGCTGAGTTTGAATGCAGAAATTATTTCACCAGATTTATCAGGATGCCGATCTCAAAATGTAATTGTCAAAGGGTAACTGTGATGAAGTGATTCTGTTTCCAGTGGGGATCAGTTCTTGGCCCCATGCTATTTAACATTTTTATCAATGACCTGAAAGAAAACAAAATCATCACTGCTAAAGTTTGCAGATGACACAAAAATTGGGGAGTGATAAATAATGAAGAGGACAGGTCAGTGATACAGACTGATCTGGATGGCTAGATAAACTGGTGCATAAGCAAACAACATGGGTTTTAATATGGCTAAAGGTAAATTTATACATCTAGGAACAAAGAACGTAGGTTACACTTACTTAATGGGATACTATCATAGGAAGCAGTGACCATGAAAAAGGCTTGAGTGTTCAGCTGAACATGGAGCTTCCAATGTGATGCTGTGGCCAAAAGAGCTAATGCGATCCTGAGATGCATAAACAGGAATCTTGAGTAGGAGTAGAGAAGTTATTTTACCTCTATTTTTGGCACTGGTGCCACAGCTGCTAGAATACTGTGTCCAGTTTTGATGCCCACAATTCAAGAAAGATGTTGATAAATTGGAGAAGGTTCAGAGAAGAGCCACAAAAATTATTCAAGGACTAGAAAACATGGCTTATAGCAGGGATGGGGAAACTTTTTGGCCTGAAGGCCACATCTGGGTATGGAAATTGTATGAGGGGCCATGAATGCTCACAAAATTGGGAGTTGAGGTGTGGGAGGGGGTGAGGGCTCCGCCTGGGGGTGTGGGCTCTGGGATGGGGATGAAAGACTTGGGGTACAGGAGGGTGCTCTGGGCTAGGACCGAGGGGTTCAGAGGGTAGGGGTGGGGGGTAATCAGGGCAGGGGCACAGCAGAAGGTCAAGGCGGGTGGCATTTATCTCAAGCAGCTCCCAGAAGCAGTGGCATGTCCCCACTCCAGCTCCGAAGCAGAGGCATGTCCAGCATGCTGCCCTGTCCGCAGGCGCCACCCTTGCAGTTTGCGGAAGCAGCAGCATTTTCCCCCTCCAGCTCCTACGTGGAGCTGGCCAAGTGGCTGTGCATGTTGCCCCATCCGCAGTTCCAGGTCAATGGGAGCCGCAGGGACAGCACTTGGGGCAGAGTCAGTGTGGGAAGCCCCCTGGCTACCCCTATGCGTAGAAGCTGGAGGGGGGTCATGCTGCTGCTTCCAGGAGCCATGTGGAACCACGGCATGTGCAGAGCGGGGCAAGTTCCCAATCCTGCTCCACAGCTGGAGCGCCAGAGCAGGGCAAGCCCCAGAGCCCGCTTCCCAGCAGGAGTTTGAGGGCCAGATTAAAACATCTGACAGGTCAGACATGGCCCATGGGCCGTAGTTTGCCCACCCTTGGTTTATAGCGATAAACTAAATATAAGGAGCTTTTTGAGTCTAACAAAGAGTAGATGATTAAGGGGTGACTTGATTACAGTCTACAAGTATCTACATGACAAACAAATATTTAGTAATGGGCTCTTCAATCTAGCAGAGTAAGGTATAACATGATCCACTGGATGGAAGTTGAAGCTAGACAAATTCAGACTGGAAATAAGATATACATTTTTAGTGGCTATAATAATTAACCATTGGAAAAATTTACAAAGGATAGTAGTGGATTTTCTATCGCTGACAATTTTTCAATCAAGATTAGATGTTTTTCTAAAATATATGCTCTAGGATATATCTGGGGGAAGTTCTACAGCCTGTGTTATAAAAGAGGTCAGGCTAGATGCTCACAATGGTTCCTTCTGCCCTTGGAATCTATGACTCTGAATAAGGAAACTCCCCATAGACTTGTTGCAAAGGATAACTGTGAAGTGCCTCTGTTCTACAGAAGATGCAAGGATATGCTAGCAATAGACTTCTGCGCTTTCTCCACTTCTTACTTTTCCTCCCATTGCCAAGGTGCTGATAGAGACAAAACTGGACAAAGTAAAATGGATTCTTAAAGCTCTAGAAAGACTCTAGGCTTGGCCTCTTTCTCAAAACCCTCTGTTGCAGGGCCTACTCCACCATCATAATCTATAGCCACAGCTTGGGATGAATTAAGTCTGAAGGTCAAAAGCTGTCTGACTGATGTCCTTCCCAAATCTCCTACACAAGTAACTACTGACCAGCACAACTGAACCTGCCCTTTATGACATGCTGATAGGAATATTTCCTCTGAGTTACAAATATCTTATTTTCTTACCATCTTCAATGCAGCCTATCATAAAATCAGTCTTAGTACTTCAGAGAGACAGATCCTCCATTTAATGATATGATGGGATATAACAAATGTTTCCAGGTGGTAGCTCATCCTTAATAAGGTATGCTCTAAAAGTAGTTGAGCAAATAAAAACTCAAATTCTGCAAAGATTACTCCATTTTGGCAGTGAAGTCTGGTGCTCAAAATACTGCGACTTTTCTTTAGAAACTATGCTGACTATTCATTTGAACTCTCTTTCATTTTAGGTGGCATTTTTAGAAGCCATTTCTTCAACCAGAAGGCAAGGACAAATGGCAGCCTTTATTGAAGAGTTTGTTTCATTATCTTTTGCCTTGAATGAGTGGTCTTGAGAACTCTATTCAGCTTAACTAGCTTTCACATTGAATCAAGAAGCTTCCCTCCCTCTCTTCTGCCATAATCCAAAATGTGATAAGGAGAAAGAATTCTCCCCTGGTGCGAGTCCTTCATTTTTACCTGGGAAGAACAAGCACATTCAGATGAAATTGTTTTCTTTTTCTATGTTTTGGAGCACGAAAAAGGCAAAGCAGAACACCAGTTTCTCAATGGAGTCTTTCAGCTTTCCCTGAATGACACTTCCAAGAGGGGTTCCATTTGTTACCCAAAAGGGAGGGGACTTTCTGGCCACAAAAGAAAGTAGCTTCTGTAAGAGTCTCTTGTCCCTGTAAACAGATCTCTTCAATTTGAACTCCACTCAAAGCAGCCACCTAGAAGTCCATCTTCTCTAGAAGACATTACTGGGTGGATTTCAGTGTACTGGCTGACTCAAGACTTTTGGAGTTTTCACTCAAGACTTTTTAAGACTAAAATTTAGAAATTTACTACATGAAAAAATAACAGCGCAAGGGGGTATGCCTTTCTTCTCTCAAGTGCAGCTCATTGGTACCACTGTTGCCCATCAGTATGTATTACTGGAACTACCTTACAACAAAAAAGGCATTCTTCCCGATCATTAAAAGGAATTTGTTTCTGAGCTGCTACAAACATCTACATACTCACTACAATTCTTTCAAAAAAATTTCGTTTTAATGATATACAGCAGATGGATAAAAAAAAACCCATAACCTTAGAGATTTAACTAGAAACTTTCAGGGAAAGCTCATCTGGCAAGCACACAAAACAATGGGATCTTGCTGTGTATTGGCTATACATTCCCTTGTCTTTTTCCTCCCTACCTGAAAAGGTCTTAGACCAAAGATGTTTTACTGTATAAAAAAATAAATTTCAAATGGTTTGTTCAGTTAATGCTCATGATTAGTCATTAGGAATCTCTTACTTTACACAAAACAAAACTTAAGACAGTGATGTCAGAACAGAGTTTACCTGTGATAAGAGCATCAGGTCTTGACTGTTCTTTTCTCCATGCTGGCACAAACACGGTAACATCTTTGTGGCGTCTTTCCAAAAACCAGTCTACTGCCAATTTTATTCCTCTACAAGAAAATACTTCTTTGTTCCCATGGCTGAAACAGACATCACAGAAACACTTAATTTCTTGTTTTACAACCATTACTTTCCATGTGATCATGAATCAAGCAGAACATAACAAACAGAGCTGATTATTCTTAGTAATATTATTAACTTAATCCAGGATTTCTATTGGCAAATTTGGGGTTAATCTGAATTCCCTCTCCAACACT
>NC_133769.1:335575305-335639406 GCF_003597395.2 Chelonoidis abingdonii
GTGTTTTATTTTTAAAATACATAATTTATGGTAAATGTATCAAAATAATTCTCCTAAAAATACCGTAGACAAAGTAAAATGTTCCCCTCTCTTTAATGATGGCATAAGGCTTTGCTCTGAATACTTTATCCACGCATGAAAGCCATATTATTCAAACAGAGCAAAGGCAAGCAGTCAATATCCCAGTTTGACGTCTTAAATATATATATAAATCACACCTTATTTTACAGTTATATTATTTGCATCAATGCATTTAACATAAAACAAATGTAAAGTTTCACCAGTATTATCACTGTCCTATAGGTACTGGTGTGTCATTTCTCTAAGCTATTAAATAGCCAGAGTGAACTCTTCCCGGATGATGAGCTCACGGAACGTATTGCTCATTTGCTTTTATTACTCACAAAGAGAGATATACCAACAGGCAATATTTTGTCAGCAGTAAATTTCCTTTGCACAATATAACAAAGCTTGAATTGAACTAGCATATCATGGCACAATACTAAAAGCTGCCAAATAACTCTTGTTCTTACATGTTGTAAAGCAATTTTAGTGCTTTAGGACAAAGCAGAATTTGACATGGTATAAAAGAATGCTTCTAGCAATCAACTTGCTTTAAATGATTCAATACTGTATTAAATATACAAGGAAGCATCCAATGCTCATAGCTCTTATCTGTGCACTGCAGCATACAGTGCCATGTTACTCCTCTCACTGTTTTAATAATGTGGCCAAGACTAATGATTTAATATTATATATCAAATTGCTACAT
This sequence comes from Chelonoidis abingdonii, assembly GCF_003597395.2. Classification (NCBI taxonomy): domain Eukaryota; kingdom Metazoa; phylum Chordata; order Testudines; family Testudinidae; genus Chelonoidis; species Chelonoidis abingdonii. Next base: position 335,576,078 of record NC_133769.1, read on the forward strand.
GTATTAGGAGACTTTGACTGAAAAAATAAAAATGAAATGCATTTATTACATATACATCTCTTCAAACGTTTAAAGGAATTCAGGTTTTGGTAGAAGTTAATTCATACATACAAATAGAAATATAGAAATGCATTAGAGACAAAACACTAGTATAATCATTATTAAAACAGATGCACCTACACTATTGTGTACTACTTACAAGTGTAATGTGATTAAAAAATCTTAGTGTACAACTAAGACAAGACTCACTTACTGTTTATAACCTCAGAGTTGCACTTTACTAGCCTCTACATTAAAACATGTTCTACAGATAGTGACCAACAAAATCAAGGGAAAAAATATTGTCACAGGTGAACAGGTTTTCCCCTTAAACAACTCAGGATAGCTTATGTACAGCACCACCTGTATTGTGTTACAAGGGACAGATGAATGCAGATCCCACCTCAAAAAATCAACCATAAAAGCTACAGAGAAGAACCCTTTCTGAATTAAGTCTGCTGAACATGGTTCAGATTATTGAATACATCTATAAGCTCAATGCTTTTTAGAAGCATTTACTGTATACCCTAATCCTACTTCTTGCAACACACAGTGTCACACAAGTAGTGAAAATGTTTTCCTATTCAAAAGGTGCTTGGACATTATTTTCAGGCAGCATTTTACCTTTATTTTAGTAAGTTCACATTAGGTATGTTTTAGAAAGAAGAAAAGGCCAATAGCTTTTTTAAAAACAAAATTATAAAAATATAAAATTGAGACAGACACTTATTTAAATAAATTACTGTAGTTTTATTTGTCTAACTCTATTCTAGATTGAAATCTATTATTTTAAATAAGGGATAAAATGTTGCCCAAAAGTCTAATTATAGTTACACATTTGTGTTTTAACTAGATCTACAAATCAAAATAGTTCTCAGTTAAAAAGATACAATTTGTATCAACAGTATAGGTACTTTCTGGTTCTTTAGGGCCTTACTTTAAATTGAAGCAAGTGTATCAAAATTATCAATTATATTGTAAACCAGTGAATTAACAACACTGAACGATGTTACTCTATATGGAATCCTAAAACCATAGGCAACTGACTACATCATGTAAATACAACACTCTGTCAATGATTGCAAACCCTGTATAAAAAAAAGTTTGAAGCAATAGTAAAACCCATGACTTAAAACCAGAAATATCCCTTACTAATACTAGAACAGACTATTTTCATCTGTTTCTACAGCTATACTATTTGTGGCAAGAATAAGGCCTACATAATACAACAGGCCAAAACCTAACTTCTAGAACATATACAGTATCTTACAAAAAGGTTTAAGTTATCATTTTCAGCTACAATACCATTATCATAGTGCAGTTAATAAATGTTGCATATCCTCAACACACAAAACCCATCTCAGGCCACCCTTAATAAATAGCAAGAAAATTGAATATTATCTTAAATACAAAACTTGCATTGAGAATATTTAGATTCGTTTAAAAACAGGTAATTTTATGAAAAAGCATATTTTATCCAGTATATCCGTGCACAAATACAATTTAAAAAGAAAAAAAGATGAATATAAAACAATTTAATGGAATCCTAAACTTTCAGTTTCATTTCTACTGACCAGAAGCACAGGAGCTGGATAACAATGTATCTGAACTGAAACATTCATGGCCTGATTTTAGGCAGTTCTGAGCAGCTGCAGCTTTTATTGGATTCAAAGGAAGCTGCATATGCTCAGAATCTTTGCAGATCAGACCACCAGGCTTTGCCTTATCCAAAAAGTAATGGAAATGAGTTCCTTTACTTTTGATTGCATCTGCTCTTACTAAATCAACTGAATCAAATCATTAAAAACTATTCTTAAAAGAGCAATGAAAAGTGCCATACTGTAAATTACTAATATATCGTTACCCATTTCAACTTTAACTGGTAACTTAATATTTTATTCAAAAAATAAAGTCAGTGCCATAGTAAATCTTTGTTTTCTATAAATAAATGATTATAGCACAAAGAAGCCCACAAAATAAATAAATAATAATAAATTAATTGCTGTTTAAAGTTCAAATTAAGCTTGGCTTGAAAATTGTTTGCCAGGTCTATTAAAATTATTTCAAATTTTCTGTAGATTCCTTTAATGCCTTGCAGCTGAAGGACAAACATCCAGTAAGTTAATAAAACATGTAACAAAAGGGTAGAAAGTGCTGCATATAAACCCCTGATGCACCAAAGATTATTACTGGAGACCACAGATAACACAGACACACATATATTAAACTTCGACTGGAAAGATTTCAGTCATGAACATAGCTTAAAACCATTTAAAAATTTCAAGTTAGAATGTAAAACAAACCTGTTACTTCCAATGCATGGGGGTATACATACAGATTCCATGATACTGTATTTTCACATAAATGGATTACTGTATAACCTCCTTGCTGAGAAGGAGATCACATATGCTATTGTAGCAAACCTCCCTCAGCATTAGAGCTGATCTGAAAACTACTAGACACCACAAAGATGCATCATCTTTCAATAACCTAGCTGGGATTTTTCCACTAAAATGGCTGCAGCAAGTTGCTGAGCATCTGTCATGTGAGGATTCCTTTTCATAACAATTCTCACAAGATCAGGAGGGAAGATGTTGCATAAATTTATATAAACCTTCTCCCGTGTGTCTTGATACCTTGGAGGATCTTGAGGGATTCCACAATAAGGTATGCACCAAGTCTGGTCTTGCTGCTCAGGTAAACTTTGGAAGGCAAACTGCTCGTAACATGGCTGAGTGGGGTTACTAGGCAAGGAGTAAGTCTGACGATAGCCGTACGCATCAATCCCATAACTCTGCCTATCCCAACTTCCAAGCCCATCTTGGCTGGAATAAGGCTTTCTTTGTCTTAACGGAGAATTATTATATAAATGTGAGTCTGAAATGCTATCTATTTTTGTGGATACAAGGGCCCTCCCCAGATGCATGGTCTTTGAATGTTGCAAACTTTGAAGAGCAGAGTAGTCATTAGGGTAACTAGAACGAGCACCAACTGTAGGATGCTGTAGATGTACAGACATGTATGGAGTAGGAGGTTTGTGATGATGCTTTGGTTCTTCATGACCGTAACTTTGCACTCTTGTTAAAGGATCATGGTAACTCTGCAGGAAGGGCTGTGAATTAAGGCGGCTATGTGAGTGCACATGTTGGCATTTTAAGTTCTCTTCTAATTGTGGGTCAGGTGAACTCATATAAGACCGATCATTGTAACCCACATAGGAATCGCTACTACCACAGCTCATATTACCTTCACTGCTACAATCAGAAGCTACAGAGCTAATCCTATAATCGGTGTCTAAGGAGAAACGCCTTTCAGGACTGCGTGGACCAGAGATACTTAGATTTGAATAAGCGTTCAGCATAGAGTAGTAGCCTGCGTCCACCGGAGACTCACATTTTGGGTACTGCTCATAAGGCATTGACGTTCCATGATTTTTGGTTGCCATCATCATTGGAGGATATTGTCCTTGTGGTCTTTGATCCTGAGGTGGGAAATGAACCCCGGATGGAAGGCCATTGCTTAAAGGTGCAGTACTCTGGGGTTTTACAACTGAAGAATTCGGTAAACTAACTAAAGAAGGAACAGACCTGGTTTCCAATTTGTTTTTGGTGGGAAGCTTTTCCTCTAAGTCTTGGTAGACTTGAGTCCTTATACTGGGCTCCGATTGCCTCTTTGGAGCAGCACGTTTGAGATCAGAAGTGCCATCAACCTTAGTGCTACAAGGAACACTGTTGCTTTTTACCAGTCCTCCTTCACTTGCAGCTTTGACAGCTGTGCTTCTAGACATGGCTCGAAGTTCATCAGCGACAGACCGCTGAGGTTGATTTCCTCTTTCTGGGTGGTAGTATTTGCATTTGTGTCCATAGGTACATTTCTTTCCTATTAAAAGTCATACAATTTGAGGTAAAAAAGAAAAGAAAAAAATATTTAGCCATTTGAATTGGAAGCTCTCAATTTTTTAAAATTTGTGAGTGAATTGAAAAGATTTTTGAACTGTATGTCACCAAAGTGAGGCTTTGAAACCTACTTTCTTGCTCTGTGGAAAAGATTATGGTAATGTTCAAGAAGGTAAAGGACCTATACAGCACTAGCTTGAGACAGTGCAAGCAGGAAATATTTACTAGACTGCCAATGTATCTCAATTCTGTCCTGAAACATCCCTCCTATGCTTCCACTTTCTGATCCTCTGCTCTCCTAAACTGAGCATTATGTGGAGTCCAATCTTGCTTTCATTTGAGATCTATGGTTTGGAACCCCATTCTTCCTACCCCTCCAAAATGTAATTTTCTGCCTACTTTTAAATAATATCCACAACCTTTACATTTTTAAGTCATTTAATTTAAAGGAAAAAAGTCTTCCATGAGGTATCACCTATGAGATGAACTAAATATTATGCATGTGCAATAATCAGTCTTCATGCATGTAGACCTCATGGTTGTCAGTGTGATCAAACCAGTAACCCCTGGCACAAGAAGCTTAAGCTGCTAATATTTGAGCTGAAGGAATAATTTTTTGCATTCAGGAGGCTGTTCTTGGAGTGGGAATTTTTTGTAATTCCCCATCCCCATGTGTGCTTTAGTTTCCCCTATAAGTTGCATGGCTACCCAATGGGTGGGCGGATGGGTGGAGAAAGGGAGATGACACACACGATGACACTAAATTTGCTCTCAGGGAAGGCTAGGAGACATTGGTGTCTCTTATGTGTCACCTACCGGACTGGGTGGAATGAAGTGAGCCATTACAGAACTCGCTGAAACCAACCTAGATCAACAAGGGGTCTAGAGACAACATAACATTTTCAGTAGCAAAGGTGAGTAGAGACCCCAGCTCAAGAACAAAGGACATGAAGATGTGAGGTGGAAGATGAGCATGAGCTCTGAAAGAAGTTTGGGAGCTCTCACTTGGGAACTAACTGAGGAGGTCAGACAGACACACACAGCTTGAAAATGGAGTTCACTAGAGCTTGGCTGGGGCACTGGGCTGACCTAAGGATTTTCTGTGCTGTATTCCAGTTGACTAGTAAACCTTACTGTTTTGAAAATGCTGCTTGAGTGTAAATGTAAATGCTTAGTGAGGTGCTTCACTCCCCGAAGAGCACACAAGTTTCTGACAGCAGTCTGTCTCAGTTGAGCACACTGAACAAAGCACATGGTGTGAAGTAGAGTGCTGAAGCCCAGCGTTTCAGCCTAAGGAGGTGGTGAGGCTGTATAGCCTACCTTGAAAGAAGAGTGAGACCCCTGGGGATTCTGGCCCATCAAAGGGGTTCCTCCAAAAGACTGTTCTATAGTTATGTGCATAGCACCGATCCTGTGGATCCGCCACAGTGGGGTCATGATCACAGCCAAAAAGCTAATGTATTACATACTTCCACATTAGACTAGCTTGTCCTGAGTGTCTGCAGGCCAGGGAAGTTCAAGTTCCATCTGGGGTATCACTTTAAAATGCACTGTGGCCACACACATTAGACACGATGATATCCTAAATCAGACTAAAATCTCTTCTGCACGTTAGATGACCAAGTCTAGCTTGCCTTGCAGGAGGAGCACGTAACATACTGGCTTAGTCAATGTGAACATATCTCCTTGTAGCGGCTGACCCCAGTAACTAACATCCTGGTACTTACTGATGGCTAACTAAGTTATTTCTTTAGTTTAAATGGTAGATATAAATACTAACACATTCTTTTCCAACTGATAAATGAATAAGACGTGTCAGCAGAAATCTTGGCTCCACTGAAATCCATGGGAAAACTCCCACTGATTTCAACAGAGTCAGGATTTCAGTACTTGTCAACATAAGATAGCTCTGTAAAAACATCTTATTTTTATTGGCACAGCTATAAAGAAAGGAAGCAGTTTGGCTTTTATCCCTACCTATACAATAAATTTTGCATTTAAATCAAAGTTACCATATGGACATGGTTGCTTCTTATGTTCCGGTACAATAGGTTTCTTCCTTAGAAAATTGTCAAGGCTTGGGCCATGACGGCCAAGAGGATCATCAGGAGGCATGAACCTATAACATAAACAAACGCATAAAAGAACTGAACACATTTCATTTTCATGTTCCTGTTGCAACCAAATTATAGCTGTGGACTACCAGTTACAATTATCTGTCATACAGTATGTCAGCTTTATTCTAAAGTAGTAAACATTTTCCAGGAAAAGGTTTAACAAAGAAAATCCATATTTTGCAACTAAGAGGAAGTTGTCAAATCAGGACTATTCAACAAATGATTTAGCTCCAATCTGTAGTTTCGAAAGACTGCTTCTGCACTACAGCATCTGCTTGCCAGAAAACCTCCCCAAAAAAACAAATTCCAAAAATATACTCCCTGGCTGTCCTGCAAGCTGTTTTACAGTCTGCAGGACTATGCAACATATCACAGCACTGCCCTATAACCAGCAGCACCGGCCAAAATTTTTAAAACTGAGCGCCTACATCAATATTTAAGCCTGTAACAGAAGTCGCCTGATTGTTCGAGGTGCTGAGCAACGCCTGCTCTTCCACTGGGGTCAACAGGAGCTGTAGGTGATAAGCATATTTTAAGTTTATGCCACTTCTATTTAGGTGGCTAAGGGGAGTTATTCCAGAAGAGATAGTCCTGATTAACTCAAACTGGCACCTTTATTCTGGAAAGAGAGTCTCCACTCATGGAGTTAATCAGGAACAGTTAACCTATTTTAAAATTCACACCCGACCTTATTCAGGATTATCCTTCATGTGTTGAAATGCCCTAATTTAAAAATTAAAAGGTTAAAATTTTTGTCTTAAATACAAGAAAGGCCATATTGGGTCACACCAAAGGTCCATCTAGCCCACTATCCTGTCTTCTGATAGTGGCCAGTGCCAGGTGCCCCAGAGGGAATGAATAGAACAGGTAACTCTCAAGTGATACATCCCCTGTTGCCCATTCCCAGCTTCTGGCAAATGGAGGCTAGGGACACCATCCCTGCCCATCCTAGCTAATAGCAACTGATGGACCTATCTGCCATGAACTTATCTAGGTCTTTTTTGAACCCTAAGAAATTTTATATAATCTGCCAATTTCGCCATGTCACTGTTTACCCCTTTTTCCAGATCATGTATGAATATGTTGAATTGGACTGGTCCCAGTAAAGACCCCGGGGGACACCACTGTTTACCCCTCTGGATTCGGAAACCTGACCATTTATTTCTACCCTTTGTTTTCTATCTTTTAACCAGTTACCAGTCTTTGAGAGGACCCTCCCTCTTATCCCATGACAGCTTACTTTGCTCAAGAGCTTCTGGTGAGGGACCTTGTCAAAGGCTTTCTGAAAATCTAAATACACTATATCCACATGCTTACTGACCCCCTGAAAGAATTCTAGTAGATTGGGGAGGCATGATTTCCCTTTACAGAAATTACATTGACTCTTTCCCAACAAATTATGTTCATCTATGTGTTCAACAATTCTGTTCTTTCTTATGGTTTCAGCTAGTTTGCTCCGGTACTGAAGTCAAGCTTGCTGGTCTTAGAAATGACTAAAGATTCTTTGTTGTTCACAGAACAGCCAAAGCAAAACTATCCCCTAGGTATTTTATACTATGGAATACACTCAATATACAAAGTATCTGAGCATCATGGGAATTACATGGGCCCAGTAAGTAGTCTAATCCTTTTTCAATCTTTGGGTTCTTTCCAGGACAGGTGGGAAAGGTAAATAATACATTTTGACCGTGGTTATTACCATTATGGAGAGCATTGGCAAAAAGCAGAGGTTTAGGCTGAAGGTTTAGAAGATTAGGAACAGAACCTGGAACTACAACATCCTTTTATTTTCTCATGTGTAGCTAATAATTTTGATGGAAACTAACATGTTAACGGAAGCCCTCAAAGTGCTCTTTTTCCATTAGTTTTCTAACAAGCGATACAAAAATCAAGGCTACTTACTTGTCATTGACAAATGAATACATCAACAATCGCTCATCTATGAACTTCTTCCATTCTGGCTTTTCATTAGCTAGGTCCCTGTAGTTATCATTAGACACAATGATGCCATCTGACTCAAAGGCCAGCTTCACTATGAATCTGTCATCATAGCATACCACCCTTCTCCCCTGCACACGACGGGATGGTGTAAACACCAGAATTTTCTCTTTTTCTAACTTGCGCAGGATTTCTTGATCTAGAAATATTAAGAAATAGTCAAAGACTTAATGCCTGAAGTGAAATCAGGAATTTGTTCATCTTTACAGATCTTAGGGTTGAGGCAGAAGGTCAAAAAGTGTTTAGGGCCAAAATATGCCTCACCTTAAAATAGTTATAATTCAACAGAAAATATCTGATGTACATTATTTTAAAATTTACATTCAGCAATCAACCAATATGTTTAAAAAACAGAATTAATTCTACACCATTTTTACCAGACCATCAGAAAAGACTGCGTTCTGTGCTCCCTGTGCTAGCTCTGCAGCAGTTAACAGATATACTATTTCCCAAGTTTGGTTGTTAGAAGAGTAAAAATCCCAAACTGCTCTGATGTCAGGAGGAGAGCTCACACGAGGCAAAGGAGTTCCCTACTCTGCCCAGTACTGCGTGGCCACGTCTTATTGTACCCTGACTGTAATCTAGGTTGTCCAGTGACCGCATTCTTAAGTAAAGATAAATCTCTTCATCCTCACTTGGTACTCACTGAGGTTAAGCTTCTGAAATTGTCCCAGTAGTCCATATTAATGGAGCCTCCTCTCTCCACAAGTGATTGACAGACAGATATGGAGAAAAAAAATATATCAGGAGAAAGATGACTCTCCCCCACAAGGAGTCACTGGTACTACTGCGCACAGGAACCTATTTTCCAGCCTGTTTTGAAGTCTGGTATTGTGGATATTACATTGCCCCCATTTCTCACAAACATGCAGACTCTAAACTACCTTCTGACAGGCCCACAAAAAAGCTGGCTTCACAGCTGCGTCACCAAGTTTCAGAACAAATTCAAGTTTCCATCCGTATTGTCAGACGAATAATGATATAGAATTTGTCTCCCTTCTCTAAAGGTCAAATGTCTCATTTCCTTTCAACCCACAAAAACAGGCCAAATCAAAACCACAGAAGCTCCTTGATCCTGTTAAACAAAGGGTATTTAACACCTTGGAGAAACACCTTGGTTCACAAAGGCATTTTCTCTGTTCCTTGTGTTGACGAGCTTGATAGGCTTACAAGCAATTTTTGACCTCAGATAGCTAAACTGCTTTTTGGAGTACAAAAAACTCATGACAGAATCTCTTCTGCCTGGAACAAAGATGTCATAGGAAGAAATGCTGGCATTAACAGATCTGTAAAATTTGTATTTGGTGTATCAATTGTTCTACTCATTAGAAATACTTAAGATTCAAAGACCAGTGTTTTCAGTACCCAGTTCTCCTTTTCAATCTTCCCTATTGCCCAATGACTTATTAAAATTTTGAATGGAATAGTAGCTGTTCTTCATTATGGCAGGATTCAAGTTCTGTCATATTTAGATGACCACTGATAAAGCAAAAAAGCTGTGCTTCAAAGATTATGTCCTGTTTTCAATCACCACCATTTTTACACCTATTCCATCTAAGACCTCTTCAAAACTCAGGAAGGCCACACGTTCCAGCTGAGTTTGAATGCAGAAATTATTTCACCAGATTTATCAGGATGCCGATCTCAAAATGTAATTGTCAAAGGGTAACTGTGATGAAGTGATTCTGTTTCCAGTGGGGATCAGTTCTTGGCCCCATGCTATTTAACATTTTTATCAATGACCTGAAAGAAAACAAAATCATCACTGCTAAAGTTTGCAGATGACACAAAAATTGGGGAGTGATAAATAATGAAGAGGACAGGTCAGTGATACAGACTGATCTGGATGGCTAGATAAACTGGTGCATAAGCAAACAACATGGGTTTTAATATGGCTAAAGGTAAATTTATACATCTAGGAACAAAGAACGTAGGTTACACTTACTTAATGGGATACTATCATAGGAAGCAGTGACCATGAAAAAGGCTTGAGTGTTCAGCTGAACATGGAGCTTCCAATGTGATGCTGTGGCCAAAAGAGCTAATGCGATCCTGAGATGCATAAACAGGAATCTTGAGTAGGAGTAGAGAAGTTATTTTACCTCTATTTTTGGCACTGGTGCCACAGCTGCTAGAATACTGTGTCCAGTTTTGATGCCCACAATTCAAGAAAGATGTTGATAAATTGGAGAAGGTTCAGAGAAGAGCCACAAAAATTATTCAAGGACTAGAAAACATGGCTTATAGCAGGGATGGGGAAACTTTTTGGCCTGAAGGCCACATCTGGGTATGGAAATTGTATGAGGGGCCATGAATGCTCACAAAATTGGGAGTTGAGGTGTGGGAGGGGGTGAGGGCTCCGCCTGGGGGTGTGGGCTCTGGGATGGGGATGAAAGACTTGGGGTACAGGAGGGTGCTCTGGGCTAGGACCGAGGGGTTCAGAGGGTAGGGGTGGGGGGTAATCAGGGCAGGGGCACAGCAGAAGGTCAAGGCGGGTGGCATTTATCTCAAGCAGCTCCCAGAAGCAGTGGCATGTCCCCACTCCAGCTCCGAAGCAGAGGCATGTCCAGCATGCTGCCCTGTCCGCAGGCGCCACTCTTGCAGTTTGCGGAAGCAGCAGCATTTTCCCCCTCCAGCTCCTACGTGGAGCTGGCCAAGTGGCTGTGCATGTTGCCCCATCCGCAGTTCCAGGTCAATGGGAGCCGCAGGGACAGCACTTGGGGCAGAGTCAGTGTGGGAAGCCCCCTGGCTACCCCTATGCGTAGAAGCTGGAGGGGGGTCATGCTGCTGCTTCCAGGAGCCATGTGGAACCACGGCATGTGCAGAGCGGGGCAAGTTCCCAATCCTGCTCCACAGCTGGAGCGCCAGAGCAGGGCAAGCCCCAGAGCCCGCTTCCCAGCAGGAGTTTGAGGGCCAGATTAAAACATCTGACAGGTCAGACATGGCCCATGGGCCGTAGTTTGCCCACCCTTGGTTTATAGCGATAAACTAAATATAAGGAGCTTTTTGAGTCTAACAAAGAGTAGATGATTAAGGGGTGACTTGATTACAGTCTACAAGTATCTACATGACAAACAAATATTTAGTAATGGGCTCTTCAATCTAGCAGAGTAAGGTATAACATGATCCACTGGATGGAAGTTGAAGCTAGACAAATTCAGACTGGAAATAAGATATACATTTTTAGTGGCTATAATAATTAACCATTGGAAAAATTTACAAAGGATAGTAGTGGATTTTCTATCGCTGACAATTTTTCAATCAAGATTAGATGTTTTTCTAAAATATATGCTCTAGGATATATCTGGGGGAAGTTCTACAGCCTGTGTTATAAAAGAGGTCAGGCTAGATGCTCACAATGGTTCCTTCTGCCCTTGGAATCTATGACTCTGAATAAGGAAACTCCCCATAGACTTGTTGCAAAGGATAACTGTGAAGTGCCTCTGTTCTACAGAAGATGCAAGGATATGCTAGCAATAGACTTCTGCGCTTTCTCCACTTCTTACTTTTCCTCCCATTGCCAAGGTGCTGATAGAGACACAACTGGACAAAGTAAAATGGATTCTTAAAGCTCTAGAAAGACTCTAGGCTTGGCCTCTTTCTCAAAACCCTCTGTTGCAGGGCCTACTCCACCATCATAATCTATAGCCACAGCTTGGGATGAATTAAGTCTGAAGGTCAAAAGCTGTCTGACTGATGTCCTTCCCAAATCTCCTACACAAGTAACTACTGACCAGCACAACTGAACCTGCCCTTTATGACATGCTGATAGGAATATTTCCTCTGAGTTACAAATATCTTATTTTCTTACCATCTTCAATGCAGCCTATCATAAAATCAGTCTTAGTACTTCAGAGAGACAGATCCTCCATTTAATGATATGATGGGATATAACAAATGTTTCCAGGTGGTAGCTCATCCTTAATAAGGTATGCTCTAAAAGTAGTTGAGCAAATAAAAACTCAAATTCTGCAAAGATTACTCCATTTTGGCAGTGAAGTCTGGTGCTCAAAATACTGCGACTTTTCTTTAGAAACTATGCTGACTATTCATTTGAACTCTCTTTCATTTTAGGTGGCATTTTTAGAAGCCATTTCTTCAACCAGAAGGCAAGGACAAATGGCAGCCTTTATTGAAGAGTTTGTTTCATTATCTTTTGCCTTGAATGAGTGGTCTTGAGAACTCTATTCAGCTTAACTAGCTTTCACATTGAATCAAGAAGCTTCCCTCCCTCTCTTCTGCCATAATCCAAAATGTGATAAGGAGAAAGAATTCTCCCCTGGTGCGAGTCCTTCATTTTTACCTGGGAAGAACAAGCACATTCAGATGAAATTGTTTTCTTTTTCTATGTTTTGGAGCACGAAAAAGGCAAAGCAGAACACCAGTTTCTCAATGGAGTCTTTCAGCTTTCCCTGAATGACACTTCCAAGAGGGGTTCCATTTGTTACCCAAAAGGGAGGGGACTTTCTGGCCACAAAAGAAAGTAGCTTCTGTAAGAGTCTCTTGTCCCTGTAAACAGATCTCTTCAATTTGAACTCCACTCAAAGCAGCCACCTAGAAGTCCATCTTCTCTAGAAGACATTACTGGGTGGATTTCAGTGTACTGGCTGACTCAAGACTTTTGGAGTTTTCACTCAAGACTTTTTAAGACTAAAATTTAGAAATTTACTACATGAAAAAATAACAGCGCAAGGGGGTATGCCTTTCTTCTCTCAAGTGCAGCTCATTGGTACCACTGTTGCCCATCAGTATGTATTACTGGAACTACCTTACAACAAAAAAGGCATTCTTCCCGATCATTAAAAGGAATTTGTTTCTGAGCTGCTACAAACATCTACATACTCACTACAATTCTTTCAAAAAAATTTCGTTTTAATGATATACAGCAGATGGATAAAAAAAAACCCATAACCTTAGAGATTTAACTAGAAACTTTCAGGGAAAGCTCATCTGGCAAGCACACAAAACAATGGGATCTTGCTGTGTATTGGCTATACATTCCCTTGTCTTTTTCCTCCCTACCTGAAAAGGTCTTAGACCAAAGATGTTTTACTGTATAAAAAAATAAATTTCAAATGGTTTGTTCAGTTAATGCTCATGATTAGTCATTAGGAATCTCTTACTTTACACAAAACAAAACTTAAGACAGTGATGTCAGAACAGAGTTTACCTGTGATAAGAGCATCAGGTCTTGACTGTTCTTTTCTCCATGCTGGCACAAACACGGTAACATCTTTGTGGCGTCTTTCCAAAAACCAGTCTACTGCCAATTTTATTCCTCTACAAGAAAATACTTCTTTGTTCCCATGGCTGAAACAGACATCACAGAAACACTTAATTTCTTGTTTTACAACCATTACTTTCCATGTGATCATGAATCAAGCAGAACATAACAAACAGAGCTGATTATTCTTAGTAATATTATTAACTTAATCCAGGATTTCTATTGGCAAATTTGGGGTTAATCTGAATTCCCTCTCCAACACTGCCTCTTCCCCCATCAAAGGGAGAAAATCAAAATGAGGAGACAGAGGAAGATAGAAGTAAAGAGCTGCTGTCAACCAAATGAGTGTTTGTTACACAGTACTGTTAATATATGGTAATTATAATGCACATGTATTTAAAGGGAGAGATAGTTATTTCAAATGTATATGAAAAAAGACAGTACACACCGTTTTAAAAAGATTTTATTTCTGTTTTACACAAATTTCTTTTTTTCATTTGTACTGTTTTAAAGTACATTTTCAGCCCCCTAAAATATTGTACTGTTTACCACACAGGGTCATTTTGGGGAAGTTTGGGAAATAATGCAGGGAGGGAGGTGGTGGTATAACATTGGCAGGAACAGAGGAAAAAGGGAGTACAGGTTGAAAAAGTCTGTTTAGAGCGATGACGTGGCTTTTGGTCTCCCTAGTTACACAGGCTCTTCCACGGATTGTCATAGAGTGAACTGAGGAGCTAGTGTCTCAAGATTCCCAAGATGAAGTATTAAGCTGCATCAAACCATGTTCCTACATTAGGGTTGCCAACCCTCCAGGATTGCCCTGGAGTCTCCAGGAATTAAAGATTAATCTTTAAGTAAAGATTACATCATATGATGAAACTGTCAGGAGTACATCCAACACTTAGGCAACACAAATCTCCATATGGGCAACACAGGGACAGGGTGTAATCCATGCTAGTGTGTGGGGGGTTTCAGTGTAAAGAATTATGGCCACAATCAGATAAATACAACTGTTTTCAACAAAGACCTGATCTGAGATCTTCAACATCAAAAGAAAAAAAGCCCCATTTGATTTACTATTGCCAGGGCCAGCCCCTACAGACAGGATCACAAACTAAACCAGTGTATGACAGTCATTTTTGCGTATTTGAATCTAATAATAATGCTCTTGTTGATTCTCATGTATCCCCATTACAAAATTCAGAGGGGAGGATCCTCTAAATATTTCTTCCCTACTTTTAGAGCTTCATTAGTACTCGTCTGGAACTCTGGACTTAAGTCTGATTATGTAATTTGACATCCCTTATAACTTTGGGTACTGCAGTTTATGAAACAATGACTATACTGCCATTGTGACATGCACAATATGACAGTATAACAGCTTTTTTAAAAAGAAATACTGTAGCTTACACTTATTCTTGATTCTAATTGGCCAAAAGAGAATAATGTGGCTTGTTAAAATTCTTTACAACTCCCCAGAAATCGTAAGCAGATTAATATGTATAAAGGTGAAGGTACCATGATTTAAAGACACACACAAAGCAAAAAGCCAACAGTGTGTCCAGTCATCCCACCTTCCACTGAGATGCAGTCGGATTTCACACGTTCAGGATGGGTGGGCCTAGTCCATACTTGGATGGGAGACAAATGAGGTTTCATGGCCTAGGACACAGAACACTGGACTGGGAGTCAGGACTTCAGGACCCAAGAATAGTATCCAGGTTTGCTGGGTGATTTTAGGCAAGTGACTTCCCCCATTTCTGTACCTCGGTTTCCACATCTGTAAAATGGGGATAATGATACTGACATCTTTTGTAAAGCATGATATAAGAGCTAGGGCATCATCATGATGTGTAGTCATTAAAGATCTTACAGCACTTTTCAAAAAGAGTTCTGTGTATGTTCCAGCAATCAGCCCAAATTCCTGGTAACAACCCCAAACCGACCCTTTTTTCCCAACTGGGTAAAGGTATTTTTCACTTTCTACAGTAAACAGTTGTTTAATATTGCCATGCTGTGTTAAAGAGCTTTTATGTTTCACATCAGAAATGGCTTCATTTCTCAGATTTACAGGATGAAATACTGGCCTCATTGAAGGCAATGGGAGTTTTGCTATTGATTTCAATGAGGCCAGGATTTCTCCCATACATTTTAAGGCCCGAAGACCATCTGTTAGGACTATCTTTGACTTCCTGAATAACACATGCCAGAGAATTTCTGTTGTGGGTCAGAAGAGTTTGATATTATGAATTTATATGTAAAGTTCTGGAATGGTGGCCACAGTACACCAATTTTAGATGCTCTGCTGACTACACATGACATCATAACTCACTTGAGGTTTCAGCTTTCATAGCTCTCCCTCAGAAGTTTGGCCAACACTATTATTACATACGTAATACTTAGGCAACAGGAATTCATAAGATGATTGACTACAATATTTATGAGGAAAATATCAGTGTGACTAAAATGTGTAGTTCTCTTGAACACTGCTGTCATGTGGAGCTTTGTCTCTGCTTTTGGTTGTGTGCTTCCTTCAGCTGTATTTCATGTAGGTGAGAGGACAGGAAATGAAAAATTTTATTTTTCTGCTGTCTGCTTGTCAATATTTGGAAAGTAAAGTAGTGCTTGTATTTCTTTATTAGGGAAGATGCTTTTTCAAGTCTAGAAATCTATTCAAAGATGAGCAGCAGGCTTTAAAAATGTAAACGAAGGTGCAGACTGGGAGTAGTATTTATGACAAAATGTCGGAGCCATCTGCGGTGTTCTGCTTTGGTGTTGTTTGCTGAACCAGCTTGATCTAGTGTACTTAGTGGATTTAAGGAAAAGTGTCTATCTGTCCTTTACACTGTGGGTATGAATGACTCTTATTTATTTATCCCTCCGGTGTCTTTTTACAATTGCATATACTCATTCAAGTGGTAGGTGGTGTTTTAATTTTAAAGAATAGAAAAGCAATAAGATAGTGATTTTTTTCTGAGCAAAAACTCTCTGAAGTGTTGCCTATGGGCTAGCACAGTTAAAGAGCTTGTGAGAGCACGTGACGAGAGCATTTTCACATTACTTTCTTAGCCCTCAGGCTAAAATTTAAATAGTGGCTACATATTTTAACTACAACACTAAACCTTCAAATTGTCAAAAATAGTTGTGGTATACTTCTAAAAGGATGACCATATATAATGCATGCATGACTTCAATGGTGCCATGCTGCAATATTCAGGTAGCCATGAAGGTCCCATATTTTGGAAGGTATAGAATATATACACACACATACATTTTATAATTGCACTGGGCCTTCTAGTTGATGGCCTGCAAATACTTCTATTGTAAAAAGGTTCTTAGCTCACTGACATTTGTTGCACACAAACATTTTATTCAGCGATGGATTTTTTTTTTTTTTTAAATCAAACCACAAACCACAAAATGTAAAGCGAATAAAATATCTGGAAACTCTTTCCTTCTCCATATTGACTCACTAATTTTTTTTGCTTGTACACTGTGTAAATATATATCGTATATACAATACAGAAATTGCTGTGCTAGATAAGACCAGTGCCCTATTTCTGACAGTAGGTACTACCAGCTGAAGCAGGAGCGTTTCTATCCTTCAAAAAAAACTTTATTTACTATAACTACTCTGGGTAAACTTGCTTTTCTTGTATCAGATTTTTTTAATCCTGCTAATTTTTTTTTTATCCACAATGCTAACTTGTGAGAACGAGTTTAACAGTCTAATTGATAAAAGAACATACATTTTTTACACAATGCATAGTGTTAAATTTGCCACATATTCATATATTTTAGTGGAGTTTGTATAGGGGAAGAAACAGTTTCCAGATAAAAAGTGACAAAAAGAGTCCTGTGGCACCTTATAGACTAACAGGTTATGCTCCAATACGTTTATTAGTCTATAAGGTGCCACAGGACATTTTGTCACTTTTTACAGAGCTAGACTAACACGGCTCCCCCTCTGATACTAGTTTCCAGATAGTATTTTTCATAATCATTGTGGAAAAGAATTGCTCTACCATTTCAATATCTTAACTACACACACAAATCTCACTATTGTTTGTAAAGCTGAAACCAGTTAGCACACTAGATTGTATGTTTGACATCTAAAAATAGGTATTTCTGTAAGAAAGATATGGTAACATATAAATAAATGTTTGTGGTAAGTTCACAGGAAGTTTAAATTCAATTGTTTCTCTTTAAATATTTTTTTTCCTTCAGGTCACTTGCTGCTACATTTTAATTTTTGATGCACATTTATATTTTTATTAAGTATAAAAATCCATTTTTACTTAAAACAAAGAAGTTTGCTGTGAATGTTTTGGTGCATCAAGAACCTCTCCATAAAAAAAACAAAAAAACAAAACACCCCCCCCACTCTGGTATAATACAGTTCTTAAAAACATGGAGGAGGAACAAAACAAAAACAAAACAAAAAACAACTTACTAATTTTGCCCTTTTCCCATTTGACAAAGGAAAAATTTTCCCCATGAACATTCCTGGATTTGGCTCTCCCATGTTTGTTTCCTTCTGTGTGCATAAGCATTTTTCTGTATCTCTGGGAACAGCACGTTAGGCTACTGTCCTACAAATACTTAGATTTTTTTTAAAAAAATGAATGTATGGTTACATGCTAAATATCCCAAATAGCCAGGGGGCCCACAAGTTAGTACCACACGTAAAGGAGACTTTTAGAACATTATTCTTTTTAGGACCAGAAAAGTTTCAGAGATGTCCTAGAATGTGTTATGCTAGGTGTACCCATATGTCTGTCATAGAGCCTCACTGGAGCATGTGATAATAGGCATATACAATTTTAAAATATATGTCAGTTTGTATTTTATTTTTAAATATCCTTTGGAATACTTGGAATTAAAAAAAAAAAGTTGCAAACTGACATTTTTTAAAACATCACTTACATGAGCTCACTCTATACTCCTGTGAGGGTTCTGTCACTAGCACAGAGCACACTGGGACATTTCTTGAAGCAAGAACCATCCATCTACAACTTGGAGAGTTCTAAAAGGATTTAAAGAGAAGTTGCACCCATAACTTGCTATTGGTGAGATCCTATCCATGTGAACAGTTCTTGCTGGGAAAATAGTACTGCATATTCCTGGAAGTGGCCTCAAGATAGTGAAAGACAGCTGGGTACATAGGAACTGCCACATTTGGCCGATGGATAACTGTCATTGAAAGATAAATATCATGACTACCTTAGCACATACTCAGCAAGCAAGGATGGCCAAGCCACAGAGCTTGAGGAACTTTGCTGACGTTTGACAGAAATACGCACTTGGATTGTTAGATGGAAATTACATCTAGCTGAAATGAGTGAAGCCAAAACTTTTTGGTTAATAGCAGGTCACCATAGTTATATGGAAGCTTAAAGAAAATGTTATGCTATTATACATTACTTTTTGTTCTGTTCGACCATGGTTACTTGAGAGTCTAGCATCTGTCAAATGTGGTTCATTTTGTTGCTCTAACTTGTTTTGCTTAAGAGGACAGGAGGAGGTAATGTGATTGAGAATATTTTTAAAAGTCAAAGCTGGGAACTGAAGGAAGAAAACATAGTGTCTAATAGCTTACTGAAGTCCCAGAAGTGATGTTGGTGGCAAATACACCACAGGCTATTTGGTAATTCTGTGTCTGAGTTTGTGTTATTCTTAGAGGAAGATTTCAGTCAAGCTCTCAAGTCATCTTTCTGAGCACAGATGAGCATTTTAAGTGTGGAACTGCTTAAAAGAAAAACATTTTTGTAAAATCTGAAATTCTGTTAAAGAAACAAGCAAAAACATCCACTTAAGCATTTTCAGACTATAAAATGAGATTAAAGTGTAAAACTAGCAACATGTAGATGAATTATCTTATTTTTTTAAAAGTAACTACCTGTGGCTAAGTACTTGTCTTGAATTGTGCTGCTTCTTTTGGCACTGCAAAAGCACTACGTGCAGTGTACAGGTCCTATGCAAACAACAACTCTTCATTATTTCTTGGTGTTATGCTGCAGAAGACAGGAAAAGCTCTCTCCCCTGCCTCTTCAGGAGCTGAGAGAAGTGTTTGAATGGAGGAAAGGGAAGAGAGAGAGCAGAAAAAGCCCAATTTCTGCTCCCTCCTCCAACTTCTATGAAAAATGGGCCAGCTGTTCTCTCCTCCCCCCTAATCCTGCAACATAGTCCTGTTAAGGTGGAGAAGAGGACCCCCTAGAGCTGCCTCTCCATGAGGCTTGGGAGGAAAGAATGTAGAACCTCTGGAACAGCAAGAACAGCAAAGATGCACATTGGGCAAGGGGCAGATATGGGACTGGAAGGTGCAGAATTGTTGTGCGGTTGGGTATGTGGAATTGATGTGGGGCCGAGGGTTCAGAGTTAATGTGTATGCTGAGTCACAAAATTGATATGGGGTGTCAATCATATTTCTGATTTTAAATTGGCAACACTCATTTTCACATGCATATTGGGATTCAGCAGAGAGAGTTAGAAAAAACATCCAGTTGTTTAATTAAAAAATAAATCTTGTGAGTTGGAGCCAGACTCAATTTTTTAACTTTTGCAGTTGCCAATATTGCAGTAGTATACTTTTTAGAAATAAATATTTAGAATATAAACAACTATTTTTAGATTAACACATTTTGTTTTTCAAGGGATAGGTCAAATATTAGCCTCAATTATCTGTCAATGCATTTATTTAAAAAAAAATGGCAATTTAGGATTATTTAGACTTTGATATTGTGAGAAGTATGGAATACTCGTTTCTTACAGAAATACTCCAAGTGGAATTTTTTGAAGGATATAAAACAGGGATTGATTAAAAGATGTAGGCACAATGAGGAGAGTGACTATCAACCAATTTGCAATTCATATTGTAAGAGAATATTGACACAGGTTTTGGCAGCATTATTCAGTAAGGGAGAAATGTTTGTTTTATTCTGTGGGCAAAGTGTACTGATGTGTGTAATACAAAATAGTAATATAATCATCTACATGTAAATAACACCTCACCGTATGCAATATCAGTTTTATATAGCACTTTGAAAGGACCATGTGTATCATTGCTTAGATACAGCAGGACTGAACCACAAGTGCCATAGAAGCCTTTTATTTACTATAATATCTTTTGCCATTTGAGGATTTTGGCACTTACAGTTAGTTTGTACAGATGTACAGCAGACAGAGAGGGCAGCAACAATCTCAAAGGAATTTAAAATATCCGTTCTTGGTTGCTGCTGGACTTGCTTTTTATAAGTTTTACAATTTACACAAAAAGAAAAACTGAACCTGCAAGAACACTCCAGTGACAGTTTCCCATATGTTAGGTGGGACTGCTTATGGTTAACGTCTCCCTTACACCAAGTAACTAAAATCAGTGGCAATATGAAAGCTAAGAGAATTAAAAAAAAAAAAAAAAAAAAAAATCTGAGGTGGCCCAGTAAATCTTCTATGAGCATTCATTAGGTAGTACTAAACTACAAACCACCAACTCAGCAGGCAGCAGCCTCTCTGCCAGGTACCAAAGAAAAAGTTTTAACAAACCAATTCACTACTTCAGGCAATATCTGAAGATAATACAAGAGGACCTGTAATATAAGAGGACCAACTCAACCACTGTTTTCAGTTTAGAGGACAAACTACTGGAGAAGCCATGTCAAAATATCAGTTTGATGGATTGAAGGCATCAATATTATTTAAATCATCAAGATATCTCCATATCTCTAGTGATTTGTTAGCCAGAACCTACCCACAGTGTATTTTCCCTAATACACCTATTAGATCTCTCAGATAAATTAGTACTTTCCATTTAGGTTCTATTCTATTCCATCATTGTAGTAGCTAAATGCTGTCATATCAAGTGATTATCTCTTCTTGCCTGTGGACACAAGAGTCCAGAAATAAAACTACAGATCAGACCATTCCTGGAGAAGCGTATGTGTGCGTGGTAGGTTATGCAAGATGGGAAAGAGGATGCCTCCCCAGATCTTTCATTCCCAGTCAGGAATTATGGACAATATTTTTTAGGAATACAGTCATTGTCTCCCACTAGCTATTCAAAAATAGGCAAAAAGTATCATGGCTCCTTAACGTCAATCAACTAGGTGTAATGAGGAGTGGGGAAAGCATGCACTGCAATGATAGTTGAACAGCCGATTAAGCATATGCAGGTACTCACCACTCATTCATGCACATCACATCACTGAAACATTTAGATTAGTGGTGCTCAAATATCTCTGATTGTGCCCCCCTTACCAGTAATGGACTCTGTCCACACCCCACTCCATTACTGCACAAGTAGCTCAGCAGGGGATCTTGGGCTGAAGGCAAAGCTGGTAGCAGAACTGGGAATGGGGGCAGAGAGAGAATGAGGGCAGAGCTGGCCTGGGATCGGAGCAAGGGCTGGAGCAGAGCTATGGCTGGAGCCAGGGGCTGGGAGAGGGGCCAGGTAATAGACAGAACGGGGCTGGGTGGCACTCCCTCCCTGTCCCCCCAAGGGGTGATGCCCCACAGTTTAGGGGCCACTGATCTAGATAGAGATATTGTGCCAAAGTCATCCAAAATTCTACACTATAGAACAGCCCAGCCTCTCTGCACCTTGTTCAACATGCTTCTGGCTGTAAAAACCAGAATCTAGCCCTATAATTATCATTAGTGTCTTTTATATGCCATGAAAACCCACAAAAGATACTGCAAGCTTCTGACTTTTTGGTGCAGCATCTTGCTGCAGAAAAAAATTGTTTTAATCAAATTGGGTTCTATGTAGCACAGCACACATTCAAATTTGACTCACTTCACAGAGGTGGTTAAGGCAACAACTGAACATAGGGAAGTCTGCATGTCTCAATTTATATAGAGTTGATTATCTATTAAAAATGGATGGCCAAGTTCTCAGTTGCTTCCAAGGGGTGTCTGGTGTAACATGTAGGGAAGTGAGGCTTATAACAAGTTTGCCAGCATTGCTCCCCTCAAACTGCTTTAGTGCTGGGTCAGTAATCAGGTCCAGATTAGAGATGCTGCTCCTGGTACCTAGGGGCCATTTGGGTTCCAGAAATTGCTGCTAGGGATACTCAAGGCACAGGGATCCCTTAACCAATGACCCCTTTTCCCCCCAGTCAAGCCCCATCTGAGAATTCCTGTACACAGAGGTAATCCTTAACATTGGTTCAACCATCTTTATGGCATCTTTGCATCAACAGATTAGCACAAAGCTGTCACAGAGCATGGAGGATTTGGCTTTAACAGTTAAAAAACTAAGAAGGAATAAACCAACAATGAGCAAAACTATAATGTCAGTCTTCCAAACCTGTATCTCTGTTTCTAAACATTTTATAAAAACAGTTCTATAACCATGTAAAATTAAGTTTTAATCAAAATGTGGATGTATTTCAGAAGTCCCTGGATCACTTTTAGTTAGAGTATTAAGATACTGTCTACTTGTTATGTTAATTTGAACATATTCAGTATTTACAGTCAGGCTCTTTTATAGTAAGAGACAGCTAAAAAACAAGACACAGCATATCACATGGAAAGAATTAGGAGAAAACTAAACAGATGTGCAACTTGGCCAAAGAAATTAAAAGGTGAGCGGATAGGAAATACCAGCATTCAGAGTTTGAAAAGAAGGCAGCAACCTGCATTTACGGGTTAATTGCTTTTACTTAAATCAACTGAAATTATCCAGTTGCTAGAGTTACCTATACTTAAATTATATTTGACAATACTGTTTACCACATAATTACGATCATGAACTAAATAAACTCAGATGCCCCAAGCCATGAAGTTTCTTATACCAAGATAACAAGAAGTATCCACAAATTATTACTATGCCGAAATGGCTTTTCCTTCTAAATACTACGATAGGATTGGCTAGTATAAATCCCTGTGCTCCAATTAGCTACCAAACAATTCCTTATCCATACGCCCACATAAAGTATGACCACCTTGATTTCTGACGTTTCTCATCCCAGTATCTTCAATCCTTCCCTTCTCCACTCCTTCTTGACCAGTAAGGAAGGCTAGCTCCCTCCTACGCACAACTATGGCCCGGTCTACACTTGGGCGGGGGGAGGGGAGTCAATCTAAGTCACGCAACTTCAGCTACATGAATAATGTAGCTGAAGTTGACGTACTTAGATCTACTTACTGTGGTATCTTCACTGCAGTAAGTCGACTGCTGACACTCTCCCATCGACTCTGCCTGCACCTCTCGCCCTGGTGGAGTGCCAGAGTTGACGAGAGAGTGCTTGGTGGTCGATTTATCACATTTAGACTGGACGTGATAAAACGACCCCCGCTGGCAGGGGCGGCTCTAGGCATTTTGCCACCCCTGCAGGCGTGCCTGCCTGCCGTGCTTGGAGGTCCGCTGCCGCGGGACCACTGGACTCTCCGCAGGCAAGCCACCGAAGGCAGCCTACCTGCTGCCCTTGCGGTGACTGGCAGAACGCCCCCAGTGGCTTGCCGCCCCAACACGCGTTTGGCATGCTGGTGCCTGAAGCTACCCCTGCCTGCTGGATCGATCACTGCCCATCGATCCAGCAGGTAATATAGACAAGTCCCAAGAGTATTTCCTTATCTACAGTTTCAGGTGAAGATGGGTGTGTGAGGTGTGCAGACAAGTTCTTCTGTGGGCATGTCATTGAAATTCTGAAGACTGCAGTCTCAGGAATTGCTGTAACATCTAGTCCAGTATCCTATCTCTGACAGTGGCCAGTACCAGCTATTTCAGAGGAAAGATGCCTCATTGTGGAATAAACCTATCCATTTTATTTATTTATTTTTTTAAACTAAGAATCCATTAGTGTTTGATTTATGACGAAGCATGAGGGGTTATACCCCAGCTATTTTACCTTATCATAGATAACTTTGGATGGTGCAACTATTCATAGAAATGGTGCCTACTAAACAGTTGGCTTCAGTGATTCCTAGTGGCATTGAGTAAAGAAAGAATTCTCTTTGATCAGGTTTGAATTTACTGTCTTTCACTGGATGTTTCCTTGTTCTTGTATTACGTTGCTGCCCATAAAACTTAGCTTTGTTAGGTCCCTCTTAAGATCCTCATAGGTTTCTCTCATTTCAAGAGACGATAGTAATTTCATGTAATTTATCAAACGTGCCCCCTCACTGTTCTCTTTTCCAGATCTATAATTAATATTGATCAAAGTGGAGAGAATTTAATAACAGCCAAAGTAGAGAGATCTGCATAATTAACGTATAGTTGCAATTATTGATAATGCACTCTGACTGGCTAATGGCCCTTTGAATACAGTGGTTTGCATACTACATTGATGAAAAATAAGCATACTATGATTATACAAATGAGAACCAATGTACTGTTATAGATGTGTAATCGTACAGCACATCAGTGCTCTAACTGGGCAAGAGAATGCAATTTCCATATAATAGGTAATGTAATGTAACGTAACGTAATGTATCAGTAAATCAATGCCTCATTGCCACATACCTCATTGCCACATTGCTGCCATCAATAACTATTGGCCTCAGGTTATCTCCATCTTCAGTCACATCCTCCTGAAGTGGAGACTCAGACCTCTGAGACTCTATGGAAGATGCTTCATGCATTATATTAGTGTTAACATTATTTACAGGCTGGTCAGTCTCAGTTTTATTTCCAAGTTTGACAAGTTCTCCCAAAATATCGTTGATTAAAGCATCAGTGCCAAGTTTATTTAGTACAAGTTGAACCTGTTCTTCAGAGTAACCTAACTTAAGTGCAAACTCCAGTTTGGTTTGATATTCCTTCACCACATCAGGGGGCTTCTTTACTTCCTTAGATCCTATCTGTGCCTCCTCTATCTTAAGGTCTTGTAAGATTTCGTTCCGTTTTAGTACATGAGGCTGTAAGCAGGGAGACCTGCACAGTTGTTGGTGAGTCTTAGATAGTAGATGTGATTCTGCTGTAATGTTATTCAGTCTCTCTGACTCGTTATCAGAATTTGTGCCCTCTTCTGAATCACAACTGGAGCTTCCAGTCTCCTCCGATGCCTCTTTATCTGCATCTTCCTTCCTAGAGTTAACTTTATCCATTGTTGGTTTCTCCACCATTGACCAAGATCCAACTGCATTTATTTGTGTGTCAGTGCGCTCCACATAAAGATGGCCTAGGTCATGCCCCAGATGATCCTTCAAGCCCATGAAGCTGCTGCATGTATTCGATTCCACTTTGCTGTTTTTCCTGTATTCCTGAATATAAAGTGTCCCGTATTCCTACAGAAGAAATAAAAGTGTTGTAACTAGTTAGCTCTTATTTGTTTTGGGGTTTCTTGTTGTTTCCTTTGGGACTCTGCTTCTTTGCCAACTTAAAAATACATTCACATTCGAGGAAATTCCCTCTTCACTTAAAGTTTGGTTACACTTGTAAACAAACTAGTGTTTACGTGCAGCAAGTTTCATACACTTCTTCAAACAGAAAGAACTTTCCAATCCTGTTTGATTGATGAACAGAGTATTATTATTATTATTCAACAGTTTTCAAAAAGTATTTATATCTAAACTGATGAATACATTCAAAAAAGGTAGGGTCGGAAGGGACCTCAGGTCATCTAGTCTAGTTTCCTTCACCAGGGCAGGACCAAGTACATCTACACCATCCTTGACGGGTGTTTGTCTAACCCGTTCTTAAAAGCCTCCAATGGCAGGGATTCCATCATCTTCCTTGGAAGCCTAGTCCAGATTTTAACTTCCCTTATAGTTAGAAAGGTTTCCTTAATATCAAACAAATCTCCTTTGCTGAAGCTTAAGCCCGTTCCTACTTGTCCTACCTTCAGTGGACATGGGGAACAACTGACCACCATCCTCTTTATAATACCTCTTAACATCTTTGATGACTTATCAGGTCCACCCTCAGTCTTCTTTTCTCAAGACTAAACATACCTAGTTTTTTTAACCTCTCCTCATATGTTGTTTTTTTAAGCCTTTTATAACTTTTGTTGCTCTCCTCTAGACTCACTGCAATGTATCCACATCTTTCTTCAATTGTGGTGCCCAGAACTGGACATAGAACTCCAGCTGAGACCTCACCATGCCAAGTAGAGTGGGATAATACCACCGGTGTCTTACGTACAGCACTCTTGTTAATACACACCAGAATGACACTTCCTTTTCTCGCAACTGCTTCACACTATTGGCTCATATTCAATTTGTGATCCACTATAACCCCCTGATCCTCTTCTGAAGTATTACAGTATTGAGTTATACCCCATTTTACAGTTGTGCATTTGATTTTTCCTTCCTAAGTGTAGTACTTTGCATTCGTCTTTACTGAATTTCAACATGCTGATTTCAGGCAAATTCTCCAATTTGTCAAGGTCATTTTGAATTCTAACCCTGTTCTCCAACATGTTAGCAACACTCTCATCTTGGTATCATCTGCAAATTTTATAATTATACTCTCCACTCCACCATCAAGTCATTAATGAAAATACCGAATTGCATCAGACCCAGGATAGACCACTGTAGAATCCCAGTAGATATATTCCTCCCACCTCTGCCCCTGCCCCGGTTTGACAGCAAACAATTGATAATTACTCTTTAAATACAGTTTAACAACCAGTATTGTATTTGCCCTATCATAATTTCATCTAGACCACTTTCCCTAGTTTGCTTATAAGACTGTCAGGTAGAATTGTGTTAAAAGGCTTACTAAAAATAAAGATATATGTTGTTTATAGCTTGCTTTCTATGCACTTGGCCAGTAACCCTGTCAAACAAGGACATTAGGTTGGTTTGGCATGATTTGTTCTTGACAAATCCATATTGGCTATTACTTATAAACTTAATATCCTCCAGGTGCTTATAAATTGATTGTTTAATATTTTGTAACTTTACAGATATCAAAATTAGGCTGACTAATCTATAGTTCCTTGGGTCCCCTGTGTTACCCTTTATATTTCTCTAATTAGGGAAATATGCTTAAGAAGCTACCTTACAGAAAATGGGTTAATGATAGAATAAACATAGTCCAATGAATCCTGAAACAGAGTATTCATTCAGTCAGGTAAACATCACTACACATTCCTAAATTCCTTTATAAAGTCCAGGCAAATCAAGAAACACTTTGAATATTCTCGAAGTAGCACTTCTGACTAAAACAAAGCAAGACTTAGAACTATGGGCCAATTCAAAGTCTACTGAAGTAAATGAGAGCAATCCTGCAAAGCACTTAAATATTAATTTCAATATAGGGCCAAGTTACATGCTTAAGCTTAGGCATGTGCATAAGTACTTTTCTGGATCAGGGCCTAAATGCAGAGATGGAAAGTATATAGGAGATATGGAATAAAGTGGATTGTGGTTTTCTGTGCCTCATAAAAGCCCCACCCACTCAAGTTTACTGGAGGAGTTCACATTATTGTAGATTAACAATTTTTCAAATATCTATTTCCTCATAAAAGTTATCTCCATAATCTATTTAAAAGGAACTTATTACTTCCTTTACTTTTTGTTCTCTTGAAAGAGAATTCCAGCATAAAGCAGAACTGTTTCTGTTATGAAAGAGTAAAATGTCTGCTTCTCTTTCATTGTTAAAAGTGAGCTAAATTGCTCATATTGCAGGACTAACATTAAAACAGTAACATGAATTAGATAAGGATGAAACAGAAAACAAACAACAGCTCTTCTAGTTCATGCAGGACAAAAATTAAGCAAGATACATACACAGAAGGCAGTGCTTGAATGTCATATACAGCGTGGCCACAAAACAGATTGATTTTTCTCAATGTAATTTCATTGTATTAAACACAACTCCATTGTCTCCATTCTATTAACAATTATCCATAGTTTAAATTTACCCAAGATACAAAACTTCTTCTGTTTGAATAAATGACCTCCCAACCCAATAAATAAATCGTATGTATTTAAGAGTACTGAGTCATTTGCGGAGTTTTATTTCATTTGCTAGGGAAAAAAAAAATAAAAGTATACAGAATAAACATATGACAACTCATGAAGACTTCTCTTGAGACAAATGTGAGAGAAGTGAAAATGCCAACCATGATTGAATAAAAAAAGTTTTTAAAAGCACTGTTAGGACATCTCCACAGCAGTATAGATTTTCAGTAAATAGCTGTATTAACTAGATTGTCCTGCTTGATAACTTACCATTTTTAGTTTGAAAGCAAAGAGCATTTTTCAATCTAGTTTAGACTGACAGAAGTTAAAAGTAGAATACATTTTTCTGTATAGACCTGATTTAGTTAAAAGGCAGAGTGATTGTGATGCTGTCTCTTGCAGTATATCAGTCAATGTTCATTTTCTTTATAGAGATCTTTATGAGTTCAAGCAGTACTGCAGATTAAATACAAAGGGAATTTAGGAAGTGAACCTTTACACTTTGTGATTTATTAACTACTGTAATACACTGGATAGCCTAGTGCCAGTAACAAATCACAACAGTATCTCAATAAAAGGATACAGTTAAAAACCCACACTGTGGCCTTCATAAAACTGCCACCAAAAAGTATCTTAAACAAGAAAAACCTATTGGAAGCTAGGCTGCCTAGCAACCAGCCTTTAGTTGCTAGGATGCACTCCTTTAACATGCCATCATGAATGCTAGCACAGTGAAAGAATAATTTGGTATGAACAAAAGCCTATGAAAAAGACTGGGACTTAAGTACGTCTGGTTTACCCTCTGAGAACAATGCAGCTGCCAAACCAATCTGGACGCTCCGACATCATTGTTCCATAAACCCCACAATCTGCTCTGACTGGAGGAAGTATATTTAATGGGCAACATTTTTAAGCTGGACTGAAAAGTTGGATCAGCTCATGTATTGCCCTAATAGAATACACCAAGATAATGGGTCACTGCCCAAATCCATGTACTGTGAAATGCCATTTTAGCACTGAACTAAAAGTAGTACTTTTCTTTTGGACACTATCAGAACAGGATAAACCTATCTTAACATACATTTAAATTAGTTAAGATTAATGTATTGTTATTTCCTGATGTCATATTCTAATTGTTTCTCATTAAAGTTTTATTGTAACTATTGTTTCTCATTAAAGTTTTATTGTAACTATAAACATAATATTCTTTCAGAACAACACATATCTCAAAGAACCTCAGTTAGGGCACTGGGTGAGTAACCTTCTCTTCTGCAAAGAGATACTACAGCAGTTGCAGCTTTCAAAGCCCAAACAAATAGTAGTTAATTGACTTAAGCATACTATTGTTATTTTGACTAATGTTTTAATATAAAAATCCACTACAACCACAAAGCATAAGGATTCTGAAATACTACCTTTAAGTGTTGCATAAGCAGCATACTATTCCTGCTGTCAGACCTGCATGCAAGTTCTATGTACTTTCAGACAAATTCTACAACATCTGTGATAGGCAGCAAATAATCTGCTGCAGCACCTCCTTAGAATGTTAGGCTTGGGAGCTCCGAACACAATGTCCTATACAATGTTCATTGATTAGAATGATGAAAATTAGATAACATAATTCAATCCTAATAGAGTTTATTAGATAGTGAAGAGAGAAATGGCAGTCACTCTACCTGAGCAAACTAACCTAAATTATTTTTGCTTCTTTCAGCCAAATGTTAATGCACCTGTTGACAGCATAATGAAGCCCACAAGAAATAAAGAGAATGAATTTGTTCAAGGAGTAACATAAAAATGTAAAAGCTCTCTGTGTCCTTTATTTTCAATAAAACTCTTTTCTTATAAACCACGTTCTCAGTATAACTTTATAGATACCATGTAATCTAGATGAAAATACTTGCTATGAACTATTTTGAGGTGTGTATATATATATATATACACACACACACACACACACGTTGAAACACTTTTTATTTGTATTTTATATATAGATATAATAATAAAAAAGTACCTACGCAAATGAGTGGCCAAAGAAATACACCTGATAACTAAATCATTGTACTTTGTTCTTAAGCTTTCAATACAACTAGTAAGCAATAATTTTTGAATTTATAAAAAATTTAAATATAAAATAGATAATCTCCGTTGGCTATTCTGTGTCATAAACAACAATCCAATCATTAGACAGAAAAGGAGGGGTTCTTAATTTACGAATGCATACGTACTTATATTCTTTACACCAAAATGCCTGCAAATCATAACCCTCCCGCTTCAAAGCTATAAAACCAAATGTGGTTTCATATTTAAACAGGCTCCATTATTATAGGATTACTATCATCATCAAATACTGTGCCCATTTATCATCAAACACACTTGTTAAGTAAGGGGTTTACATTTACCACTGTGGAGGAATACAATGCCATTATGTTACAGAATTGCATCCTTTTTCCTTCTACTGTTCTTCAAATTCAGTAGCAAAACTATTTTCCACTAACTACCAGCATTAATTTATTTTGAACTAGACATTTCTACTGTTCAAGAGGTCAGGTGGAAACAGATCTAAACTTTTAATATTACGAAAGCTGTCCAATTACCGCTGAAATTCATAATGGTTTAATGCAAACTTTACATGGTGCAAAAAGCAATAAGTGAAACAGACTGTCATAACAAAATTATTATAATAGCAATTGAATGTGTTCTTAAAAGAGCTTCCAAGTTTTTAAAGACAAATCCTACAACAGTGAAAGACTCTGGTTTTTTACACGAGGATACTTAAATTATTCCTAGATCTTCTAAACAGCAAGCAGTAAATATTGAGACCACAGCTTGTTAAAAATATTATTATATATAATGTTTGTCATACAGAATTTCAGATTACCAATATAGCAACAAATGTCCTAGCTTCCCAAAAGGCAAAGATATTGCAACAATGCAAATAAAATAATGAATATGTAATAAATACCTCCTGCAGTAGTTTCTGTATGTTTAATTACCATTGTATTTCAAGGGAGTACTGTTGTCTGCATTACTATCTAACAAAGGAAGGATGTCCCATTGAACAGATTGGTTAATGCTCTGGGGCAACAGATGTCTACTGGAACTGCAGGAGACCAGCAACTGGTGGCCTGCCCATCTTCGGAAAACTTTCAACAGACTTATGCATATGTTCACACAATAGGGCATGTGGCAGAAATGCAAACCTCTTTTTAACCCTTTTATGTGTCCTCTTTCCCTCCCAACTGGTATATGAAGGTCTTTGTAGTGTTTTTTCTTTAGAGGATTCTTGGAACACTGGTTCATGGAGTGTACATTGTGTGTGTTCTTCAACCTAATATCTGAACCCAAAATATAAAACAAAATAGATTAAAAACTGCATAATAATGTGTTGGCTAATTTTATAAACGTAAGAATGACTTTGAAATCACAGAGGCTTTGACTAGATCATGTTACCACCTGAGTGTAGCCCCAAAGAACTAATGTTATATCCTGCCCTACATCCATCCCTTTAAGTGCAGACATTGTCCCCAACTGATGTTCCTCCTAATCTTAGCTAACTTTTCAAATTTCACCATAATTTAGTAAAATGGGCAAATCGATAAAATAGTTTTTTCCAAAGGAAAACTATAGCATATTTACAAAAGGATAAAACATTGAAATTTAAGTCGCAGTCTCCCAAAGGGTGCAGAAAATCTAGTTCCCCTGAAGAGTTCTGACGGCCATTTCCAACCCCCAGCAATACATTATTGATGCCCCTACAAGTTCCTTCCAGAATGTATCACGTTAAAGATCATCCTTTCATGCAATTATTTTTCAGATGTAAATTCTCTCTCTCTCTCTTTTTTTTTTCTTTTAAGATGCCCCCAAAATTTGGAGATTTTGTGATGTGTATGGCTATTTATTTTGTTCAGAACACAGTAAGATGTACT
This sequence comes from Chelonoidis abingdonii, assembly GCF_003597395.2. Lineage (NCBI taxonomy): Eukaryota > Metazoa > Chordata > Testudines > Testudinidae > Chelonoidis > Chelonoidis abingdonii. The sequence continues at coordinate 335,608,128 of NC_133769.1, forward strand.
GAAGTGTTAGAATGGCGAAACTTTTCAATCCCTGCAGAGAGTAGTCCAAATACTTACGTTAGCTGGAAAACACAGAGACATTGGTTTCTTGTAGCAGTTCCAGAAGCAACTCCTTAACACGATTTCAGCTGCAGACTTCCAGGCAAGCAAGCAGAACAATGAATGGTTGAACAGATGGAATGGCAATGTCTTTGCTTAACCTATTACTGAGTGGAACAACAGCCAATCATAGGCCAGAGAATTCACAATTAGTTGGCCAGGCAGATGCAAGGCAACCTCCCAACCCTGCATCAGGTTTGTAGGTTTCTAAGATAAGCAAGTTGATGTCATTCTCAGGGTCTGCCCCAGGCAGCATGTGTATTAACAAGGGGTGTGCAGCAACAATAGACCATACAAAGAAGACTAGCAGGCAGCTGCTGTATGAGCGCCAGAGTCATTAGGGAGCAGGCTGCCAAGAAGAAACACCTGGCTTGGGCAGACTTCAGCTTTTCCTCATTGTTTCTAATACATGCAACAAAGAAAGGAATTATTTTTAAGTAGTAAAAGTTTCTATAAAAAACAAAACCTAAAGGATATAGCCAAGTCTATTACAAAAACCTTGTAGCTTTTGCTGGGAAAATTAAAAATATAGAAATACCACAGCAGTGATTGTGTGTATTTTCTTTTTTTTTTTAATAAAATAAATCCTTATCAATGCAGTGCAACAGGAGATCTGTTAAGGAGCCAATATTATACATAAATACATTCAAAAGCACTCTAAATTTTCTGAAACTTTACTTTTATTTATGTACCAATAAGCCTGATGAACTTGTGCCTATGCACAACTAAAACCAAATACAATGTTTAGAGTATTTCAGTTTCAATGGAAAATGTTTTGATAAATTATTAAACTGCAAAAATATCAATTTTAAGCATAAAATATGGGATTTTTCTTACTAATGGCATTAGAACATTAATAAACCTATATAAAGGAAAGAGGAGCTGTGCTAGCACCACTTCAACAATAAATTTACTTGTTGCAGTCATCAATGTTCATGCTTTTGTAAGAAGAAAAACTTATATTACAGATTTACACTTGAAGAAGAAATCTCCCTGGTTTCCTGCAGTTTGTATAGATAATCTAAATAAATATTTTGGAAGTTAAGTCACTAGGTAAGCAGGTTTTAAAATTTTTCTTTCTTGTGGAGACAGTGTGTCTAAGCTAAAAGAAAATGTCCAAACCAATTTTTTATTAATAAAAGACCTGCAATTTACTACATTGCTACCAGGGAGGCAAAGGGAACATTCACTCTCCCCGCCCCCCACCCTGAACTTCAAGGGGCCTCAAGTTATTGTCAGAAAGGCCAAAATACGTACAAAGCTATCTAATGTTACGCAATGGAACAGCAGAAGATTGGAAAGTCTTCATACTTTATATAAATTATAAATCACTGTAAATACTGATACTGCAGCCCAATTATACTTTTTTTAAACTTCTAAAATCCAATATTTTCTCTGGGTCTAACTAGCACCTGGGTCACCTGTTTTTTGTTTGTTTGTTTTAAAGCTACATCCAGGGGGCATGGGCACCAGAATACCCACTTGTTCCCTTCTCCCCTCTCAAATAATTGGATCCTACAAACAGCCCAATGTCTAGTTCTGGTTTTTGGTAAGAAAGCAGACCAAATCTCGGACTTTCAAATCACGGCCCTTTGTTTTTAGTAACTTTACATAGGAAAGCTCAATTCAGATGAAACAAGGCTGAGGCACAAGTATATTAAATGACTTTCAGTTCCATTCAATGAGCAGATACGCAATACTGAAAATCAAGCTGAAGCATCGGTTTGTCTATTCTCACAGGCTGAGAAAATCTATTTGAGACCATTTGCTGTGCTTTAGAGGGCGCCCAGAATACAAAATAGTTTATTATTTGGATTGTTAATTTCAGGCATTTTCCAAATTGTCTTTGAATTTTAAAATGTTTCAGAAAAACAAATGAATCCCCCCATCATCATGCTGTAAGACAAAAGTTTATCAGATGTTCAGGATTTACCGATATAAAGCAAATATTATCAAGTGCAAACTCCAATGCTGCACGCATTTCTGCACCTAAATCTTCTGGAGGTAGCAGCAGATGAATTTAGATAACTACAAATCAAAAATCCAACAAAATACAATTTCTTTACATTGTCCATTAAACACCCACAAGAACAGCTACTATCATTACTATTTTGAAGTTTTTAATTCTGAGGTAGAAGTCTTCTCACTAATTTCTGCCACTGTGAACACAAAGAATGAGAGAAAGCTACCGAAGTGCACAGCAGGAAGCCTGGTCTCCAGCACTGGATTAAGCTTCTTTGCAAATAGCAAATAAAGGCAGTGATCTGAAAAAGCTAATCAGTCCCTGCTGTGCTATTTAGACTACCTCAGTTACTGGTATTGGATAATGTTAAGCATATTAAAACATCTGTAGGAGAAATAAGGAGCCAGTCTGGTTTACCTAGTGATAGGCACTGACCTTAAATGCAAGCAGCATCACTTTGCTAGCCTTTAGTTCAAGTACTGTCAGAGTTGAGACAGACACTTTGTACCTGGTGACAGAAATGCTTATTTTGGCAAAAGGGACATATGATGTAGTCAAAGTACAGGACCGATGAACTGAGGCGAACTTTGGTAGTATAATACAGGTAGCATATTTATTGCTCTCTAACACAAATGCACATTAGTACAGGTGGATGACCTGACTTTAATGTTGTTTTAAATATTAGGTTACCATTTGGTACAAGTCACCCCTTCACCATTTTCTTGTTTAAAAAAGTTTCCAGATCCCATGCCTTTTTGAAACAAAGAAAGCTACTTTAAGTTACCTGTGGTTCATCTCCATGCGAACATTATTGGAAAATGGTGTAGTGCAACTTTGACAAAGACCAAGATCAAATTAGGTGTTTAAGATATCAAATAGGTCAGGAGGTTATATTTTAAGTAAGCCAGTGTAAACTACTTTAAAATATGTAATTACATTAAATTTAAATGCAATTTAATGCAATTGTACATTATGTAAAAACATCAGTCAATTGTTCAAACGAGTTTCAATTGTCTTCTCATCTGAATAATTTTCTCAACGCTTCCTTAAAATACATTGGAAATGCTCAAGATTTAAGAGATGTCAGAACCATTTTATCAAATCACGCTATGCTGACAGAAGAACATTCATATTAGGGTTTTAACCAGTACACTAGATTTCCTACTGGGAACAACGAGGGCAACAAAGAAACCTTAGCAGGAAACAATGAGGATCTCTGTCACATCTGTGACAGGCTATAATGGCATTACTAGAAATACACACAGCATATGAACAAAGAAAGCTCTACTTCTGCAGCTAAAACCTTCAGATCCAGCAAAATGACCAGTCTAGCCATTTCCCACTGCTATATTTAAAATACAATACAGAAAATTAAGGTTATAGCTGGTCATTGAAATGCAGAATGCATAGTGGGTCCTCCGACTTTTAGCCTCTTACCCACCTGGAGAGGCTAATGATTCTATTTTCCTGCTCTTTAGAGAGACCAGAAATTGTATCAAAGCTCATCATTAAGTTCCTAGCACTATTTTATTAAAACATTAAATAGACTACCATGCAAAGAACATAAGATGGTTACAGAAAACTAGCCCTGACTAACTTTGGAGGACATCAGGATGAAAGGAGATTTTTGGGTTGCACACAAAAAGACAAGGGGGAGAATACTAGAGTCCTAGAGGAAACACAGCCAGGGGAAGGAGGAGGAACTGCATGGGAAGAGGTGAAAGACTCAGAGTGAGACCTGGAGCAGCTGGGATACTTAAACAGAATGGCCAAATGGAGGTAAGGAAAAGTTATCAGGATATCACTATTATAGAAAATGTCCAGCACAAACCTCGAGTTCCAGAAAACTCTTGTTATTTCAAAACATGCTGAAAACAAAAGCTTACTTAAAACAAAATTATATTAATTCAAAATGTACAGAAGTCACAGTCCTCTAGTAATTTCAACTTGCTAAAAGTATTGCTGCAGCAAAATACTAGAAACAATGTGATTTACCCCAACATGTTGTTTCCTTGTTGTACAACCTCGTACGAAGGCCACTATAATCCACAAAAATATATTCTTGCAGAAACAAAACTGTATTTTAGAAGAAAAGTTAGGCACATATTATTATATACATAAACAGAGACAAGTAGAAAGATTTTGATTTTAGCAGTCACGCTTCAGACAATTCTGAGTATTATTGCATTACAAAAATATCCATATATTTAATGCTGCACTTGGGAGCTCCAGAAAAGAACCTTTTATTCCTAAAATTAGGAGTTGGCAATCTTCTCAGTGTTTATTGATCACTAATCGATATCTTAACAGGTGCAAAACATTCAAAATATAGCACCTTAAAGAACCACCTTCAAAATTGAGCAATCTGTGTCTAGACTAAATCCACATGCAGATCTGCACTACAGAATGAATCCTACAACTATGCTGTGGATGAACTAAATAGCGGGAAAGGTTCCTGCCAATCAAGATAACTACAACTTTTATGACAAAGATGAGCATTAGTTTCCCCTAGGCAAGGAGGAAGTGAAATTGTAATTTCCAAGCTATTCTGTAAGAAGAACAATTCTTATAAGAACTGAAATACCAGAACCACCAGTTCTAATATTCTGATTCTTGCAATGGGTTAATGCAAAATGCCTCAATAAGGCAGCAAGAGTCACAGGCAATGGGAGCACTCAATTTACCCTCCTTTGCTATTCAGTCTTCTTTAAATTTCATCTAAATAGTCTTAGTTGCTTATTCTAAATTCAGGCCACTTCTCTTGAGCATTGCCCAGGGATTCAGGAGGCCTGGGGCAAAGCATTTCGGGGGCCCCTTCCATAAAAAATTGCAATACTATACAATACTATATTCTCATGGGGGGCCCCTGTGGGCCTGGCACAAAATTGCCCCATGTTCTCCGCACCCCAGGCGCCCTGGGAAAATAAACCTTCTGCCACTCAGCACAACCCTTTTGAGAAAAACTCTTCTTTACAAGGTATCACTGATTCTCAGCGATCAGCTAGTGCTAAAAGCACTAAGCTCATTAAGGTTGGACAAATATTTTCTGTCAAAACTTTTCTGGATCGAAAACTAGGGTTTTTTAAAAAGCAGAAAAAATCACAGACAATGTCTGCTTTCTTTCAAAATTTGTTGTTGGTTTTTTTTTAATTGAAAAGCTGAAATTAGTCTGCCAAAACCTGATTACGGTTTGGGTTTCAGAAGTGTGTGGCCAAATATTTGCTGCTTGCTGTGTTTCATGTTTAAGAAAGGATAAAAAAATTCTGATTATAAAAATCCAAAACGTTTGAACTACCTCAGCTTGTGACCAAACGCTGAGCCTATCCAGTCTGAGATTTTTTGCAGGTTTGACATCTCGGCTGGCTTCCTTGACTTTGTATCTGTCTCCATAACTTTGGGTCATTTAGGTTAAACATAAGAACAGCATACTGAGTCAACCAAAGGTCCATCCAGCCAGTATCCTGTCTACCGACAGATGGCCATGCTAAGTGCCCCAGAGGGAATAACCTAACAGGAATGATCAAATGATCTCTCTTCTGCCTGCCTCTCCACCCTCTGGACAAACAGAGGCTAGAGACACCATCCTTACCCATCCTGGCTAGTAGCCATAATGGACTTAATCTCCATGTATTTATCTGTTTCCTAGAGACTGGCCCATGGGTCCCTCACAAACTGGAGACGGTTACTGTGGGTTTGTCTTCAGTATAGCTTGTACATACTCCATGAACTGAGCATTTGAGCTTGTTCCAGAATCTGGGATGTGCTTATGTTGGAAAACTGACATGCCTCAAAATAGTACATGCATGTGAATGGACAAGAGGCTAAAATTAAATTAATTCCAGCGGTCTTCAACAGGGGATCACTGAGGTTATTACTGGGGGTGCGAGCTGTCAGCCTCCACTCCAACAACCGCCTTTGCCCCAGCATTTATAATATGTGTTCATATATAAAAAAAAAGTGTTTTTAATTAATAAGGGGGGTCGCACCTCAGAGATTTTGCTATTTGAAAGGGGTCACCAGTATAAAAGTTGAGAACCACTGAATTAACCCCTTTGAAGCCTCAGGGAATGCAGGGGAGGGGCTTCTTCCTTGGTAGGGTGAGAAGGATATTTGCTTTTCTCTTGTGTCCCTCCCCTAGTGGCTAATTTTAAATGAAGCTACCTCCCCTGCCATGAATCTTCCTCTATGCACTTAAAATTTAAATATAAGACTATAATATTTTTTGTTTTAGGGAAGTGAAAGGCAAGGTACCTAATGGAAGAAAGCTTAACAGCTTGGCTCTGCAAGCGTCAAACTGCTGAATGAGCTTTGGGGTAAGGAAGGCTGTACCTCCCCAAATAGCCTGGCTCTGCCCCCTATCCAACCTCCACCCACTTCTTGCCCCCCAAATGCCCCCCTCAGAATCCCCAACCCATTCTGCTCTTTGTCCCCTCAGGAGCCCCCAGAGACCACCACCACCACCCTGGGACCCCAAACCTGCTCCCTCTCCCCTGACTGCCCTGACCCCTATTCACTCCCCCGCTGAGTCCTGACAGGCCCCCAGCACACCCACAATCCAACCACTCCATTCCCTGTCCCCTGACCCCCCACAACCTCTGCCCCCTCCCTGTGCCCTGACTGTCACTGGGACTTCCTGCCCCTTAATAAACGCCCCCGGCCTCGGCCCCCTCCCTATCCCCAGGACTCCCTGCCCCTCAGCCTCCCCCTCACCCGGAGCGCATCCAGAAGCTTCACTCCACAACTGCAGCGTGGCTCCGGCGGGGCCCCTGAGCTCCGCCCTACTCAGAGCTGCATGGTAAATGGGCGGGGCTGCGAGCTTCAGGTGGGCCTGAGTTCCTTTCGCTCTGTGTGGAGCTCGCAGCCCTGCCCCCTTACCATGCAGCTCTGAGCGGGGCAGAGCTACACTGCCACTGTGGAGCGAAGCTTCTGGATGCACTGTGGGTCCGGGAGAGGGGTGGAGGCGGGTCGGGCTGGGGTGGGAGCCTCTGCCATTCTCGTGGGGTCCCCCGCGGAGCCCCACTTGCCCCCCCATCTGGGCAGCCCTGCTTCTCTTATTTGTGGTAAAAATATTAAAGGACTCTAACAATCTAAAATAACCATAGCTTGAATTAAAACAAAGTGGCAAGGAATATTTTGGCTTTGGAGAGGAGACTCATCCATTTTTATACATCCCTATAACTTGGTAAGATATGGATATGTATTACTGTAGCCCCTCTGTATGAAAGAGTCCTCAAATATCAAGAGACCATTGGATTCCAGGTAAGACCTGTTAAAGCACACTAAATCTTTGTGATCTATGGGTATATCTGCAATTAAAACACCCACTGCTGGCCTGTGCTAGCTGACACACGCTCATGGGGCCTGGGCTAAGGGGTTATTTAACTGTAACATAGACTGTCGGGCTTGGACTTCAGCTCAGGCTCTAGGACCCAATGAGGTGGGAGGGTCCCAGAGCTCAGGCTGCAGTCCGAGCCTGGAAGTCTACACTGCAATTAAGCATACCTGTAATCCGAGCCTCAGGAGCCCGAGTCAATTAGCATGGACCAGCCATGGGTTTTTAATTGCAGTGCAGACATAGACTAAGACACCCAAACAGTTGCACTGTTGTTGATGGCATGATATAATATTTGTATTAATGAGGACAGAAAATTAAAAATGTTAACATAATAGCATTTATTCCCACTATATTTTGTGGGTATAAATATAGCTCTGACCTTTTCTTGGATGTTTGCTAACTAAGGCCCTAACCATGCAAGCTGCTCGTTGTAGGAGCAATGCTATGCCCATGCGCGGACCCATCAAAGTAAATGGCCCCTCCACACAGAGCTGCCAGCAGTATCAGGGCCTAAAATACCTGCCTAGTCATCCCTAAGTAAGCACTCTGTGGTAAGAAAATGTTAAGGAAGCATTTGACAGTCTACATCACAATTCATTCTGGAACATCTCAAAGTTTTGCCAGTAAAAATAATTAGCATCATCAAGGCTTTATATCAAGGTGCAGCTTGCAGAGTTATATAGACTTGAGTGAATCATTTATTAGAGCCATTCGTGTCAAAGAAGGATGCATTCTCTCACCACTCCTGTTTGGCAATGTAATTGATTTCACTATGTGAAAAAGTGTAGAACAATACAACACAGACTTCACTTGGTTCCACAATAGTGCACTTGAAGAGAGAGATTTTGCTGATTTCTAAATGACATCTAAACTAACGAGAAAACAAAGACCAAAAGACAGTCCAGCATCGCAAAAAAGACAGGATTAATAATGAGTTATGAAAAAACAAATCTAATGAGAATCCCAATAGCTCCCAAACTCAAACATTACAAGGAGTGAGTACATTGGTGGTAATGTACAAGCCAATGGAGATCTCCAGAAAGATACGATGTCATGAATTGGCAAGGTGGCAGCTGCATTTACCAGTTTAAACAAGATTTGTAAAAAAATTTAAATGACCAATTTGAAGACAAAACTACACATTTTTAACTCATATTTTATTTCCATCTTAATATATGAATTTGAAAGCTGAAAATCCAAAAGTATACTTAAACATGTATGAATGCCTTCAAAAAGCAAATGCTGCAGGAAAATACTACGTATTAAATGGAATAATTTGCAGCAAATGCCAAGAATTGTCAGAGTTCTACAACCCCTCATTTCTAAAGATATCCAGAAAAGATGAAAATATCTGGGATGTATATTAAGAATGAAGCCAGCATTTGCCATGGCAGACATTCTGTTGGGCAGCTGTGATGGCTCTGGGGGTATCCAGGACTGAGTCACCTTGTTATTGCCCTGCCTTCAGTGAGAGGGAGATTTGCCTTTGCTTAACTGAGTGTCAGCTCCCACACCACTAGCCTGTTAGCCAACCAAGCACTCTCCTCAGGACTATCAGCTCTTACTTTGCTTTGTAGGTTAACAATAAATGCACCCATCCCTGAGCCCCTATGAAGAGCCCCCCTTTAGTGTCGAGCCCCTTATCCACTGAACAGTCACAGAAATGTCAGGTGTGCTGTCCCCAAGGGAACAGTGTACACACCAGCTTGTATGATTCAATTCAGGATCAGCACCTGGCTTAATACCCAGCACCAAGATCTATTTATAGCTATGGTTCTTAACCTGGGGGGCATGCACCCTGAGAAATGTGAGATGCCCTTTCTGGGGGTGCAAGACATGCCAAATTAAGCACAGGCACATAAGTACAACTACTTTGTTTCATCAAACCTATGTATTTATTAACATTATACACTTTTAATTATTACTATAATATACAAACAAATATATCTAGGTTTAAAGAACTGACCTACTTCAACAATTTTTTGATAAAGGGTGTGAGAACATATTTTGATTTTTTATAAGGGGTGCAAGAACATATTTTGAGAACCAAAGGGTGCAGGCTGCAGTAAAGGTAAAGAACCACTGATTTATAGTGAAAACAACAAGGTTATCATCAAAGATTCAAGAGATAGTGGGTGATGATAATGGAAACAAAAAAATTACATATACAAATATAACACTTTCTAGAGACTAAATTTTAGATGGAGGTTAGCCTGTTAAATTAAGAAATTTATCTCACCCCAAAATGGCCTCTGCAGTGTTTCAACCAAGGCTGTGTGTGATGAATGTAAACGCATTGCCTGCTTGCTGGCTAGGTGCAGGATGATGGGATGTCATCTTTGCTCCCCAAACACAGACCAGCAAACCTTAGAAGTGTATCCAAAATAAGGTTCTCTTCCCCTACTGTGGGTATGTCTACACTACGGGATTATTCCGATTTTACATAAACTGGTTTCATAAAACAGACTGTATAAAGTCGAGTGCATGTGGCCACACTAAGCACATTAATTCGGCAGTGTGTGTCCATGGTCCGAGGCTAGCGTCGATTTCCGGAGCATTGCACTGTGGGTAGCTATTCCATAGCTATCCCATAGTTCCCACAGTCTCCCCGGCCCCTTAGAATTCTGGGTTGAGAGCCCAGTGCCTGATGGGGCAAAAATCATTGTCGCGGGTGGTTCTGGGTAAATTGTCAGTCATTCCTTCCTCGGGAAAGCAACGGCAAGAAATCATTTCGCGCCTTTTTCCCTGGATATGCCTGGCAGACGCCATACCACGGCAAACATGGAGCCGTTCAGCTTTTTTTTTTTTTTTTTTTTTTTACAGTCACCGGTATGTGTACTGGATGCCGCGGACAGAGGCGATACTCACCAGCGCTACACAGCAGCTTCATTTGCTTTTGGCAATGAATAGCTAAGACGGTTATCAGCGTTGTTTGTACCGTCTGCTGCGGGCGTAATTGGCAGATGAGATGATGGATATATCTGTCTTCTGTACTGTTGCTGCTCCATGGTGCCCCTGGCTGAGATGGCCGGGGGCGCAAAAGAAAACTGGGAATGACTCCCCGAGTCAATCCCTCCTTTATGGTTTTAAAAATAGAGTCAGTCTGCCCTAGAATATGGGGCAAGTGTAACTAGAGAACCCAGTGATCAAGAGAGCCACAGCTGCTCCGTGTCAGATCCCGCAGAAATGAGCTAGCAATGCATTCACGGGGGTGCCTGCAATCAACCTCCACCGCGTCGTGCTTCCTCCTCCCCAACCTTTCACTGGGCTAAACGTGGCAGTGTCCCCCCCCCACCCCCATATTGTGTCATGAAGTATAAAGAAGCAGGAATAAGAAACGGTGACTTGTTAGTGAGATAAATGAAGGGAGGCAGCCTGCCGGGGCTATGACAAGTCCAGGCAGGACATTAAGCGGTGCGGGGAGAGAGCCCAGCAATGCCGCTGCTATGACAGTCCAGGCAGACAGAATCTTTTCTTTACACAGGAAAGGGAGGGGGCTGATGGAAGCTCAGCCCAGATTGCTATGATGAAGGACGGTTACGAGCCGTTTGTACCATCTACTGGGAATGACCAGGAATCATCTATTTCACCCAGGCGCCCGGCCAGCCTCACCTGAAGCAAGCCAGGGCAGACTCACGGGTTGATAACAAGGACGGATTACCAGTCCTACTGACTCATCTGCCACCTGGCAGAGGAGAGAGTGGATACTGCTCTTCACTGCTGCAGCATCGCGTCTACAGCAGCATTCAGTAGACATAGGGTGACATTGAAAGAGTCAAGAAACTTTTTTTCCCTTTTTTCCACGTGGGGGGGGGCGAGGGAGTAAATTGACCGAGCTATTCCTGAACCACGCCGGACAATGTTTGACCCTACAGGCATTGGGAGCTCAGCAAGAATGCAAATACTTTTAGAGACTGCTGTGGATGTGGGATAGCTTGGAGTCCTCAGTACTCCCCTCCCCTCCATGAGCGTCCTTTGAGTCTCTGCTTCCCGTTACGCTTGTCACGCAGCACTGTGGTAGCCTGGAGATTTTTTTTTCAAACGCTTTGGCATTTTCGTCTTCTGTAACGGAGCTTGATAGAACAGATTTGTTCTCCCATTACAGCGATCAGATCCAGTATCTCCAGTATGGTCCATGCTGGAGCTCTTTTTGGATTTGGGACTGCATTGCCACCTGTGCTGATCAGAGCCTCACGCTGGGCAACAGAAAATGAAAATCTAATTTCGCGGGGCTTTCCTGTTTACCTGGCCACTGCAATCCGAGTTCAGATTGCTGTCCAGAGCGGTCACAGTGGTGCAGCTGTGGGATATGCCGGAGGCCAATACTGTCGACGATTTGCGGCCACACTAACCCTAATCCGATATGGTAATACCGATTTTAGCGCTACTCCTCTCATTGAGGAGTACAGAAACCTATTTAAAGAGCCCTTTATATTGATATAAAGGGCCTCATAGTGTGGACGGGTACAGTGTTAAATCGGTTTAATGCTGCTAAAATCGGTTTAAACGCGTAGTGTAGACCAGGCCTCAGTTTCTATCTCTCTTAGTTCCTTTCTGAAATTTTTATAATCCTTCATCTGCACTCATCCTAGATGTCTGTCAGCTCTGTCTTGATATAAACTTTAAAAACACACAAACACATATAAATATACACACACACCTCCTTACATAGTATCTGTACGTATACTTCACAATGATATTAATAGCCATTATAAACCTGTCCTTCATTTAAGACCTCCCATGATATTAACTGTTGAACCAAAATGTGCATACCGGAATCAGGGCATTCCTGTAATCCCCCTTCCCAGCTGAGTCACAGCAACTAAAGTAATACGCACAAGGATCTGACTGAAAAAAATTCCCGTCAAACACCATTCACAGACGGAAAAATCATGAGACTTAACAACATAGAGGATATGCAAAGAGTGGCCTAGGATAGGAAGGAATGGCAGAGGGTTGTTCATGCTCCAAGCAATATCTGATGGCATGAAAAAGATTCAGAATAAGAGAAATGGTGAAATCCAGCTCCACTGAAATCTATGGGTACCTCTACACTGGAGCTGGAGATTTAATTTCCAGATGTGGTAAACAGATATTTGCTAGGTCTGATCAAGCTAGCCTGCTAAAAAAACAGCCGCAGCAGCACAGGCAATCGGACAAGCTAAACATCCAAGTACATACCTAGAGGAGGGGTAGGCAACCTATGGCACAGGTGCCAAAGGCAGCACATGAGCTGGTTTTCATTGGCACTTGCATTGCCCAGGTCCTGGCCACCAGTCCAGGGGGCTCTGCATTTCAATTTAATTTTAAATGAAGCTTCTTAAACATTATAAAAACCTTATTTACTTTGCATACAACAATCATTCAGTTGTATATTATAGACTTATAGAAAGAGATCCTCTAAAAACATTAAAATGTATTACTGACACGCGAAACCTTAAATTAGAGTGAATAAATGAAGACTTGGCACACCACTTCTGAAAGGTTGCCAACCCCTGACCTAGAGTCTCAGATGGGATGTACTCAGGGCAGCTAGCCTGTCCTACCATTATTTTTAGCAGGATAGCTCAATTAAAGCTATCGCGTGTGTGTCTACCCAGGTCGGAAGTTACACTTTCAGCTCCAGCTCAGACATATCTAATGGCAAAACTCCCAATGACCACAATGGGGCCAGAATTTCACCCAAAATGTTGCAATGAAATCACTAAGTAACAGTAGTCATATTGAAGTGAAATGAAACATAACCTTTGAAGCAAGGGATTTCATTTAATTGAACCAAAGAACATTGTTTTAATGGTTAGGAAAAATAATTCTCCACAACCACTGTATTTATTTAAAGAGACACAGTCAACTTTTAAAAACTGCAGTCTGAAAATTCTTACCTCCTATTTATAGGAATAATGCCTAAAATTACAACAACTGAAAGAGATTAGAGGAAAAAGTTCTTCCTTTCAGTTTTCTTTGTACACTTGGTGTATAGTTGGTTTTACCATTTCCACTGTTTAGTTATTTAGGTCTTGAGCCTGTAAGTGAACCTGCATAGGTAGATCCTTGTGCCTACAGAGAGCTCTCTTAACTACAGCAGGGCTTCATGTGGGCACAAGAGTCCACCTGTGAGTATCCAATTATAGGAGCAGGGCCTGATCAGGGAGTGTCCCCTGCTTGTATGAGTCTTTCACACAATGGCAAGGGAGAGGTTTTTTTAAAACATAGGCAAATGTTACAGTGAAACTCAAAAGTTGTCAGTGGGACTCAGAGGCTGGTAGAACAACTTTTAACTGATTGTTTTTAATTGATCAAATTTCAAACTAATACATCCCCTTGAAGGACAAAAATAAATGAAGTGGTGCACAACACCTCATTGTTACACTTCATAAGAATAAATATTTATTCAGATTCCCATCTCTTAACTGGTTATTTTCCAACACAATTTAAAAACAAAACAAAACACACTAATCCAGATAGCTATTGAGTGACTATTCTGAGAGATATCAGTACAGCAAATTTCTCTGTGTATTTCTAGATCGTCACACAGAAAGGTGTGTATCAGAGCACTGCCCGAATGTATTTGGTTAAAGAAAGTCAGCAGTCTTGTTTATTGCTATGCTGCTTTACAACTGGTCTTACTGCTTAAGAGTAAGTGTCTAGTTACACTTCAAAACACCATTCTCTCTAGAAAATGTATTTTCATTGCTGAATGTTAGATGCTGATCTTTTCTGTTCTTCAGAAAGGATCACATGGACAGCCTGTATACTTTCTCCACATGAAGTGTCTGTAATTAACTTTCCTTGTGACAATATCTGGCGACCAGCCAATATCTACAACTGTAGAGAGTATAACTGACATACTTAAGAGAATGCTTTTATTCTAACTGTTCTGTCAGAAGAAAAATCAACAAGGTTATGTGAGAGAGCCCTCCCATTATTTAAACAGCTTAAAAGAGCTGGATACCCTACATCAGTGGTTCTCAAAGCTGGTTCGCCGCTTGTTCAGGGAAAGCCCCAGATGGGCCGAGTCGGTTAATTTACCTGCCGTGTCTGCAGGTTTGGCCAATCACAGCTCCCACTGGCCACGGTTCACCACCTCAGGCCAATGGGGGTGAACCATTGGCCTGGAGCAGTGAACCATGGCCAATGGGAACTGTGATCGGCCGAACCTGCGGACACGGCAGGTAAATTAACCGGCTCAGCCCATCTAGGACTTTCCCTGAACAAGCGGCGGACCAGCTTTGAGAACCATTGCCCTATATAACATCCATTATACTATATTAGGGCTCATCTGTGCTGGAGAACTCTCTCTTAAAAAAGCCAGAAATGAATGTGACAGAAAATATTAGGGCTTGTCTACACAGCAAGCTACTGCACAACATGCCAGTATGTAACTGTACCGCACACCAGTATGCCATGCAATAACTTCTATGTGGATGCTGCTGCAGCATGCATAAAGTTCCAGAGTCTTTTGGTTCTAATGCGGCCACCTGCTTACCAGGTGATGTGTCTTGCCAGATGTACATGACACCAGTGCTCCAGGGTTTCTGCTGGAGATTAAAGTATTGGTTTGCCCTTATAACGTCCTAGATGGCTTTGGTCCTGCCTCTTTGAGACACCACCTTTCTGCCCAAGTCATACTGTCACAGTTGTCAGCTTGGGCTGGAGTTTCCTCAGATACAGCTTCCAGTAATGGATTCTCCATGAGGGGCTTCCAACTTTGAAACGTACTCCCTCTCTTGGAGTGAAATACCCAGAGCGTGCAGCAAAATTCATCTATTTACTCAGATTTTTGGGGAGAGAGAGAGAAGCCCAATAAAGTTGGAAATTTGGGGGTGTGGTAAGGTACTGTCAGGATGTCTAAATTTGATTGTTTTCTCTGGTTTATTATTTTTGGGAAGGTGCTAGGACTTGTTAATGTAACTTTAAAAGTATGGCAGGCACCTAGATCTGGTATTAAGTGGGTTTCTCTTCACCTCCCTCCCTGCCCCCTACCACTTAGTTCTAAATCAAAATAAAGAAATGTGTATTTTTAAAAGGTTCAATATATTTGACAATGTATCTAGCCATCATTTAGCTACAGATTTTGTTTGGATTTACTATAGCCATAGAATACAAAGAGACCTCCAAGAAGTCCTCAAGGAAAGTAAATCAGGATCAGACTTGACATTCCTGATATTTCTAAGATAAGACTTCTATTCCTTTATTTTTGAAAATAATCTAATACATCATAAAAAAAAAACCTCACCACCACCTGATTGCTCTATCTTTTTCCAACTTTAAAATGGTCAGATTCTTTTAGGGTTGAATTTTCTTACGATTAGTCCGTCTCAGCCTAATGAGAATTTTTATTTAAAAAAAAAATGGACAAGCAGATTGAGTTCTAGGGCTGTGAACAGAGTATGTTTCTCCTTAGGAATAATATTTCACACTCTTTTGCTCTAAACTCAAATGTCTTACTTTTAAAAGTTAAAACTTGTCATGCAGTTAAATCTTCTCACAATGACAAATGCATGTGACATGTCTGAATTTGCAGTTCAGAAACTGCAAAGTTATTAACATTCAGATGTATTAACTCTCTTAGCAACATAAAATGTTAATATCTATCAGTAAATGCAAGATTACTTTCCAGATAACTGCTCTAATTCAGGTTAATGTATCAATCCTTACTTACAGTGCTCAGTGGAGACTTTTTGGTTTAAAGATCAGAATGAAAATTGTTTCTTTTACTACCCCAGAGAAATGAATAATGTTTGCACCTTGCTGAGTTCACCTATATGCAGGTAAACAATTTAACAGCCTGTGGAAATACTAAGTGAACAGGAAGAAGGATAAATAGATGAAGTTAAACTACTTGTAGCACCAGTGGCATATACAAGGTTTCTTCTTGCTCTAGAGACCAGGGAAACACAATGTGCCCAATCTGTTCAATGTTGGTATCTGGAATTTAATGAGATAATCCAGCCACTGACCAAGCCTAGTTAAAGCCATTGCCTAGAAGTAGTAAACAGCTTAAAGAAAACTGACCCTACAAGTCTGTGCAGCCTTGAGACCTGTAGTCTGGAATTTACAAAAGAAAGGGTGTAACTATTTTTGGATAGGTCTTGCAGAAGGGTGGTAGGATTCTCCTACAGACCCACACTGTAGGCAGGCATTGGAACCCTGCAGATTAATTCTTTAATTCACTGAGCAGGTGTGGCTTGTCAAACTCCACCTTGAGTAAAGGACATAAGACTTTCCCTTTCAAAAGAAAGCTGGGGCCAGTCCCAAGGAAGGAAAGCTATAGCAGCCAAATTTTTTGAGGAGAAGGTTTAGGTAGTTTAATTTGAATTGATTTTGGTTACAAACCAAAATCCCTGCTGGCAGGTAACTTTTGACTTTGTATAAATTGTGTGCAGCATTTTGTTGGAGCAGGGTGAGGAATGCACCAGCTTACATCTAGTACCAAAAATTGTGGAATTTTTCACACAACCTCCACAATAAAATGTATAAAGAGGGAAAAAAAGGATAAGTGGCTGGTGGAACAACAGCTGAAGCAGAAAGCTCAGATTGCAGTCTCTGAGCAACAAGCATAGGCTTTAGCCCAGAAGCATCTTCAAAAAGTCCACACTGCAGTTTACCAGGAACAGCAATGGCAGTCCCAGAAACAGTAAGAAGCCCAACTTACAGTTCAGCAACAATGGCAAAAGCCCAATTGGCAGTTCAACAAGAATAGCAGCAGCAATTCCAGAAGCAGCTGCTATAGACTTGCAAAACTAGGTGCAGTGCCCTGAGTGTTTGTAAATCTCAACTGTTTCCTAGTCAGAAATGGAACTATTTCCAGATGCATTTTTGGTCATCTACAGAAGGTGGCTATTGCAGGGCAGGAGTCATCATCATCTTAGGTATTCAATCAGTTCCTTTTTGAGGGGAGAAGGAGAGATGACATATCAGGCCCTAGGAGAGGATGCTACCACAAACTATGAAGATGACCAGATCTGCCATCCTAGACAAGTTGGGGATCTCTGCGAAAATACTCAAAGTGGTTTTCAGGGATCTCTTTTCCTTGGAGATACAGCCATGCAACTATGCTTGGCATCTGACAGACTTGATGGCTCAAGAGTGATATTCACAGACAGTCAAGGAACTGATAGACTTGCTAGTCCTAGAGCAATAGATTAGCAGCCTGGCAGAGTGAAAGAATGGATGTGTTGATACCAGCTGTCTATGCTAGCAGAAGTAGTGTAACAAAAGGCATATGACAACTCCTATGGTGGAAGCTAGTATCTCAACCAAAGATTTTGTTAGCCTTGAGGTACATGGGTTGAGGTGAAAGGTCAACATTCCCTCTAACTCATCAAGAGGAACTGGCCAGAGAAGACACTATTTTTGTCAGACCCAGACATAGGTTTGCCATTGCAAAGTTCATCAGTTTGGGATTTGGGTGATGCTATTGTAGAATAAACGTTTTCAACAAATCAAAGTTTCAAAATATTATCTCACCATCAGTGAGATTGTGTGTGACCTATTGCTGGTGCTTCCAACGCTTGCGCCTTAATCACAGTTCATATGTGAACTAAAGTGATCTGGGAAGATGGCATAGGAGAACAGGTATTTGAGAACCACAATACTGACAACCAAATTTGGCCTCTGCTAACATGTTGAAAAGGCTAATGGAGTTTAGGCAGCCTCTGATCTCTGTCTACCTGGCCACTGGTCTGGGGGGCTCTAGGCAATTTTAATTTAATTTTAATGAAGCTTCTTAAACATTTTAAAACCTTATTTACTTTACATACAACAATAGTTTAGTTATATATTATAGACTTTTAGAAAGAGACCTTCTAAAAAATGTTTAAAAATGTATTACTGGCATGCGAAACTTTAAATTAGAGTGAATAAATGAAAGACACCACTTCTGAAAGGTTGCTGACACCCCGACCTATGGCATCTGCAGCGCTTCCATGTGGAATTCTTTTCACATATTTACAATAACTTATGCCATATTCCTTTGTCAGGCAGCACTATGTCTCCAACTTCACTAACTCCGACAATCCCCAGCACTTATTTGTGACTTTCAATTCCATCCTAAACCCTTCCCTTCAAAGCACAGGACATTGCTGTATTTTTCAATGAGGACTGACATCTCCCCTTGGGTATGACTTTCTTCTAGCTCATTCCCCTCAAAATACTGTCCACAAAAATAAAATAAAACAAAACAACCAAATCTACTTTAATGCTTGCCCCAATTCTATTCACTTTTGAACTCATCACATTTGCTGTTTACATTTGATTTAAATTTCCTCTCTATCCTACCTCAAGAAAAAAATAACAGTTTGGAGAAGGAACATATTCTATTAAGTTTGCAATATCTTCCAGAAGATGTATCAGGATATGCTGGCCCTTTAAGATGGGTCCAGATCCAAAAGCTGAGAATGGGCAACAGGGGATGGATTGCTTGATGATTATCTATTCTGTTCATTCCCTCTCAAGTACCTGGCATTGCCTGCTGTTGTAAGACAGAATACTGGGCTCGATGAACCTTTGGTATGAACCCAGTATGGCCATTCTTATGTTAAAAATTGTCGTCACTATGTCAACCCACAACACAGGCATTCTTGGAGCTGTATTTTCTAGGGCACATGAGTGCTAAACCTCTACAGCAGGGATCGGCAACCTTTGGCACGTGGCCCATCAGAGAAATCCGCTGGTGGGCTGGGACGGTTTGTTTACCTGCAAGGTTTGCGCGGTTGGCCAATCGCAGCTCCCACTGGCTGCAGTTCACTGTTCCAGGCCAATGGGGGCTGCAGGAAACAGTGGCCAGCACATCCCTTGGCCTATGCTGCTTTCCGCAGCCCCCATTGGCTTGGAACGGTGAAACCTGGCCAGTGGGAGCTGCGATCAGCAGACCCTGCGGATGCTGCAGGTAAGCAAACCAACCCGGCCCACCAGCGGATTTCCCTGGTGGGCCACGTGCCAAAGGTTGCCGATCCCTGCTCTACAGCAAAGAATTCCAGGAAGAATGATGCAGCATGTACAAGTAGCTATCTTATTTCACAAGGTGGGAGTTGTGGAAAGAGTAGGTGTGCCAGGTAAGGACTGTGGAAAGATCAACATAGATACCTGGCCAGAGAAGGGAAAGCGTAGAATCTGATACTGTTTGTGAGGGGATCCTGGAGAGAGTGTAGAACCTTAGGATCAAATAGAAGAGGCAGCATTGGCCAAGAAGACATACAGGGTTTGGGAACTGATACTTATTTGAGGCCCAAGAGTGGCACTTTAGGAGGATGCTTCCTTCCACAACCCAATACTGAGAATTTTAAAGTGTTTTTGTTTGTTTCGGGCACTCTTGTGAAAGAGTCAATGGCTCAGTATGGAATATTATACAAAGGAAGTGCTTGTTTAAAATGTTTTTTTTTATTTTGCATTTTTGTTACTCTAGAAAGAGTGGTCTTCTCTTTAAGAATCAATTATTCTTAGTTAATGAATGCGATTGAGGATGGGGTGAGGAGGTCTGAGAGACTGCCTCACTTTTTGCTTGATTCTCCCACAGTATTCTGTTCATATGCTACTTTTAATATGCAACTTATAAACACAGAAAACAAATGCCAATTCTTTGAAACCATATAATACAGCCAGAATGGCTGGTGCAAATCCTGGGTTTCTCACTCCAGATCTATAGTAAAAGCAAAGTATTTATATGAAATAATTAGAATGATTGTAGACAGGAAGCATCTTAAGCATGACTAGTCAATAAAATTTTCCAACGCTAAACATCTTCCATTATTCTTTTATAAATGACACTGAAAACCCTTATTGTACCTTGATCCTTATAAATGGGTACAGAACTAAGTGTCTGTATAATTGTCTACTTTCTCCTAATGATGGACAATGGCAAGGTGTCCATATGCTGCTTTTTCTAGCTCTGTCAGCAACTTTAGTTACCAATGACTATAAATTACTGTTCACTTGCAATATCTTCAAGTTTCAGGGCACCTGGTCAGGTAACAATACCTTTTGACAGTTTGCTTATGTTCTGTCTTGTCTATCTGGACTGTAAACTGTCTGGGATAGGGACCATGTTTTATGTGTTTGTATAATGTGTATATAAACCTGACCCTGACTGGGATCTTTAAGTGCTGCCACAATACAAGTATTAAGATACAGCAAGTGAATATTCAACACTGAAGTTATCTCAGAGTGCCTTCAACACTATTCCACAAAACAGTATTTAAGATAATCTATGAGCCATTTGCTTTATCTAAGGCCCCAAACCTGCAATTGGCTCTGTGTACATTGACTCCTGTGCCCATATGGCACAGTAATCAAATATTTTAGAACTGGTGGCACAGCTCTCAGTTAAAGGACCCACACCTTTAGAATTTGGTCCTTTGGTAAGTCCACCAGCATCTGAATGTATTAATGTTTAGGGCCCAATGCAAGGTCTGTTTATTTTGATCACAATTTGATTAACACAAGGGTCGGCAACCTTTCAGAAGTGGTGTGCCGAGTCCTCATTTATTCACTCTAATTTAAGGTTCTGCGTGCCAGTAATACATTTTTATGTTTTTAGAAGGTCTCTTTCTATAGGTCTATAATATATAACTAAACTCTTATTGTAAATAAAGTTTTTAAAATGTGTAAGAAGCTTCATTTTAAATTAAATTAAAATGCAGAGCCCCTTAGACCGATGGCCAGGACCTGGGCAGTGTGAGTGCACTGAAAATCAGCTCGCATGCCGCTTTTGGCATGCGTGCCATAGGCTGCCTACCCTGCATTAACAAAAGAACTACAATATCAGAGCAGAGCAGTAATAGCTCTAATCCAGTACTGCGTCTCCAACAGTGGGCAGTCAGTACCAGATGTTTCAAAGAAAGAGGCAAAAATCCGCATAACGGACAGCGATGGAACAACCTGACTACAAGGGAAGCTCCTTCCTACCTCCAGTCAGTCAGTTGTTGACATATTTGTTTTATCCTATAAATGTAACTGTGGGAGTCTTCATTAACTTGCGCGTGAAACCAGAAGCAATTCAGAGACTATCACAGAGACCCTGTACTTAAGCCTTTCACCTAGTAAATTAAATGTAGCTTTCAGGACCTCCAGGTAGTCTTTATTTTGCAGTTGTCTTAATAACAGATGGAAACACTTAGCTAACTGCCCTGACAATAGGCACTCTGGAAATAAATAAGTCTAGGAAAGTCTCTAGAACAGGGGTTCCCAAACGTGGTTCGTGGCTTGTTTAGGGTAAGCTCCTGGCGGGTCGCAAGACACTTTGTTAACCCGAGCGTCTGCAGGTACAGCTGCTCGCAGCTCCCAGTGGCCATGGTTCGCCACACTTAGGTGAACAAAGCGTCACACAGCCGCCAGGGGCTTACTCTGAATAAGCCATGAACCAAGTTTGAGAACCCGCGCTCTAGAACTATTCATTTTCTTTAACGATATCCATCCAATAACTCATCCTAGCCATGTCCCAAATGTGGCACAGAAAAGTAAGAGAGACAACATAATAGTTTCAAAAAGGGGAGAAAAAGTTAAATAACGTTGCAAATCACAGCATTAAATATCCTAAATTTACTACCATTTCTCTGAGTAACCATTATCCCTCTCCCATTCCCACTTGTACATATCAAAGATTTTTTTAATGGCTAAAATATACTTAAAGAGATATGACTAATAGGAACTCTATAAACCTAGAAGACAAAGGCCTAATGAGATCCAATGGCTAGACGATTGGAATAACTATCACTAGAAGTCTTCAAATAAAGATTGGATATGTTTCTAAAAAGATGAATTTCTAGCTCAACAAGAAGTTATTGGCCTGATGGAAGCATTACTGGGTGAAGTTCTATGATCTATGTAATTCAGGAAGTTAAACTAGAACCCAAATCCCTTTTAGCCTAAATCTATGAATTGCTGGGCTGTTTACAGGTAAGCTGTGTTGGCTAAAAAAGATCTTGTAGTCTGATTTTTTTATTTTTATTTTTAAATTCATTTTCATTGCCTTTGCATTGCTTGTCTTCATTTCATTGTTGGGGATATTTTCAACCGGGAGCAGGGACTTCCAGAAATCTCACAAAAAAAAGCTTAGTCTCATGAGATTTCCAACTCAGGTTTACGTAACTGAGAGAGTTACAGTCTGAATAAACAAAACATTTTGGGTGCGCATCAGAACCAAACTGAACCTCTAACACTTTCAAGGTTAACCAGTATCAAAAATCTAGTTCTCCTTGAGCAGCAAGAAGAGTCTCTGGAATATCATTGCTTGATATTTTTAAAGCACTGATCCATCCAGTAAAGTTAGTAATTAAATCATTCCAACAGATTAATACTCAGTCCAACATTCTGAGGCTCCGTCTGTGCATAAACACCAGTCTCCACAAACAGATGAGCAAAGTCTTGGATAATACCTACGTTCAATCAGTTTTTTGAAAATTATATACTAAAATATCATCTGATTCTCCAACTTTTACACCCTAGGAAAACTCCATCTGATTTTTTTTTTTAAATCAAAATGTGTGGTATTTTTCTAAACTCACAAGCAATCTGAATACAGGAGACTGATAGCATACTGGGATAATGCATGCCAAATTATGAAACTTCTATGTGACCGATGTTCTTTAAGCCTTATTTAAGAAGTGCTTCCACTACCCTACATAACTAAAGCAGCTGTAAAGTTACTGGATGTTGACATAGCAAGCTGGTAATAAAATAGCATTGCTTTCCAATATCCATTCACTACTATCCACTTCAAGGAAGACTTCACCAAGTACATCTAGAGAAATGTGCTCTTGCATTGCAGCTACATATACTAAATACAGTATGTATTAACTAATGTTCCAGTAAACTGAATGGACCCTGGTTGAGAACCACTGATATAGACAATCCCTGCCAATAAGTGTTTAACAGATATATTGGAAAGGGAGCAACATGTTACCTTGAAAACCCAGAGGTACATGAATGGCTAAGTTTCTTTCTAGATCAGAAGGCGATGTTAAACTTCTAAACACTCATCTTCAGAATATGCAGTCAAAGTTGACATTAGTGACCTTCACTGGCCACTGAATGTGAGGCACTACTCAGAGCTGTGGTTTTTTTCCCCCGCTCAAACTAACCATCAGGAGCGATCTGGAACAAAATATTCTTGGACTGTACCAAAATTATTTGTATAGAAGTGCTCAAAGGTCCCAAACAGGAGTTGAGCTCCATTGTGCTAGGTGCTGTACAAACACAGCATAAAACAGGCCCCTATCCCAAAGAGTTCACATTCTAGAACCTAAATCCTACAAACATTGTTGCATATGCATAAAATTTCTCACAGGTGTTTGCAAAATTAAGTCTAAATCAAGACAACAGAAGGTACAAACAATTTTCTAAAAACATAAACCAAAAAAAACCCCACACCTGAGTCTGAAAAACTTTCAGCAAGCGTTACAAATAAAACCTATATCTGGCCAAAAAAAATTATATTTGTTTAGTGTACGTAATAACATTTTTGGTATAGTGGATTTCCTTGTTTTCCCTATTTGTGACATTTTCACCTAGCAATGTGGCAATGAATTATTTTGTCTGTTAAATACCTAGAAGTGTATTCAAAACCATAATAACCAGCAAACGGGGAACTCTAGGGCAACTTTTGCACATGAAACTACTTTTAATATATAGCCAATTTAAGGAAGAGTTAAGTTAAACATGCCCCTTAATATAACTGTTTCTATGACCTCTGAACACAGAGGTACAGAAACAGTTTTAAAGAATTATCTGAATAGTAAAGATTAATTATTGGCTACACAAAGTCAACTACTCTTGATTTTAAATAAATATTTTCACTATGGTACACCTAAGAAATTGAAGCAGTTTAAACTGAGTACTTGAAAGGAACTGATCAAAAACCACTATGCATGCGAGTCAAAAGGCTTCTTCCCATGTCACAAGAGGTTAGGGTGACCAGATGTCCTGATTTTATAGGGACAGTCCCGATTTGGCGGTCTTTTTCTTATATAGGCTCCTGTTACTCCCCACCCCCTGTCCGAGTTTTCACAGTTGTGATCTAACACCTCTTGCAGGGTGACCAGATAACAAGGAAAAAGAAAATTGAAGTGTTATGGTCTCAGAGTCTTTCCAATCCTAAAATGCAATCCTTTCCTAAAGAACACCGCACGGCTCTGGCCAGCCCTTGGATTACACATGCTATCTTCATAAATATGGACAAGAGTAGAGATAACTAACAAAAGCTAGGATTAAAGCTAAACTATGTTATTTTGGGGGAGGAAGAGACTGGATTTGGGATGTCTGCGGAGAAGACTTCGAGGACACTTGTTTTTGGAGTGGTGGTGTAGCCCTGCGGGTCCCAGAATATTAGAGAGACAAGGTAGGTGAGGTAATATATTTTACTGGACCAGCTTCTGAAGAGGTCTGTGTAACTCGAAAGCGTGTCTCTTTCACCAACAGAAGTTGGTCCAATAAAAGACATTACTTCCTCTGCCTTGTCTTTGGAGTGGTTGGCTGGACTGAAAGAGGCATTTGGTGGACTGAGGCAAGAGGGTGTGCTGGGGAAAGGGACGAATTGGAGCGGGCGCTTGGCGGGATGTAGGGAGAAGGGATGGGAGGCTGGAGGGGCTGCCTGGTGAGAGCGGATGGAGGAGGGACTGGGCTGCTCGTGGGGGAGGGAGGCGGCTCGGTGTCTGCGGGGCTCGGCAGGTACCGGGTCCCTTACCTCGCATGAAACCACGGAGCGTCCGCCTCGCCTCAGAGCGGCAGCCGCCCGGCATTCAGCGCGGCCGCTCGGCGCGCCGCTAGCCCGGTGATCTCACCAACGCGACCTCGAGGAGCCAGCAGCAGCCAAGGCCTGGAAACAAAGCGGGCAGCAGCCCCGGGGCCACCTTTAGTCACACGCCGACCCGGCCCGGGCCCGCTGCCTCCGTCTCCAGACCCCGCAGCGCGGAGCGGAAACTCTCCGGCCGCCGCCATGGCCGCAGGACACGCCGGGGAGGCGCCCACGCTGCGCCACAGTTACCACGGCCCTGCTCCCTGGCCCCTGTCCTGGCTGCAGCCCCCAGCTGCCCCCGTCTCCCTTGTGCCCCCCGAACTCCCTGGCCTAGCTACACCCCCCAGCGTCTCCTGTCTCGGATACCCCGCTCCCCAGCTCTCTGCCCCGGCCACACCCCCAATTCCTCCTAGACCCCCGCCCCCAGCTCCTGCCCGGCTAGGCTACAACCCCAACTCTTGCTCCCACCCCAGCGCCCTGCCCCGCCCACGCCCCCTCAGCTCCTCCTAACTCCTCCTGCCCTTGCTGTGCCCCAGTTCCCGCGGCCCCGGCTATACCCCAGCTCCCTGCCCCGGCTCCCACCCCAGCGCCCTGCCCCGACTATGCCCCACTCCCGCCAGCTCCCTAACCCCTGGGTCCCTGTCCGGGCTACACGCTCCCTGCGCCCCCTGCTCCTTCCCCCGCCTGCTCCGTTACCCGGGACTCTGCCCCGGGAGCGATCGGGATCCCTCCCGCTCCGTCCCATCGCTGCCCAACGGAACGAATCTGTTGCTCCACAACCTGCCCGCAGGCTCCTTGCAGCAGCATGTCCCGAGCCGCCGCCTCAGGGCCCCTTGGCTCGGCTCACTGCGATGTCAGCTGGGGGAGCCGACTTCACGTTACCCTGGGGCGAGACGCCTGCTTCTCCCCTAGCATCGCTGGGGCTGCTGCATTTCACTTCCTCCTCCCCTGTTCATGGCAGGAGCTGCTTGGGAGACAGACGCGCTGAAAGGGGACGCCTGTGCTTACTGCTCCTCTCCTCTGGCAGCACCAAACAAGCCGCCGCCTCCTCCTGCTGGAGGGAGGCTGGGTTGGAAACCAGCACCTGCTGCTGGAGATCATTAAAAATTGAAATTGGAAACCAAGGGGAGACAGGAGGAGCCTCAGGGATCGTCCTAGGGAGGTGCTGCTCCCCTCCCTGCCCTGGAGCTCTCGCCTCATGAGAGAGAACGGGTTTTCTGCTGAAATCTTAACTTGTTGTATAGATAACTAGTAGCAATCTACGTTAAAAAAAAACTGCTAAAGGAGAGAGGCTGAACTTGAGGTAGGCATGGAGGTGAGGGAAGCACATTTTCCCAATTTAATTCTAGCAGCAAAAAAACAGAACTGCAAACACTTATTTGGTGTCTAAATGAGGACACTGGTGCTGGTAATATGCTAGGGCTGTAGCCCTGGTTGCGCATGAAAGAGCCAGAAGGTTTACACTGAAAAGTTAATGTGTTGATTACAGTACAGTACCCGGACACTTCAGGCTTGCAGCACAGATGAAGCAGAACTGTTAAATCAGACTTGTCTATACTGGGACATTTTAACAAAAAAATCCAGCTGCTGCCACCATAGGTTCAACTGCCAGTTCTGAGCAAATCTAATTAGCACCATGTTGAAAACAGTTACCAAAAACAGTAAGAAATCTACTGTAGAGCTCCCAACATTACTAATGCCAGTATAACTGAATTAGTGGAAGCAAAAGGGGGTGGGTGGGTGGCTGCGAGGAGCGTAAAACCCTAGCGTACCAAGGCTAAAGAAGAGCATACTACAATTCAGGAATACAGTCAAAATGGTTTATCTGGATCTATATTGCAAGACTAAACCATTTTTTAACTGTGTGGGGTCTTAACATGTTGACTAGACCAGAGATTCTCAAACTGTGGACCGTGGGCCATCAGTGGTCTGCGAGCACCATTCAGGTGGTCGGAGGATAGTTCCCTCTAAGGCGTGCGCCTGCATGGCTGCACATGAGAGAATGAAAGGCCACCCACCTAATTAGTGAAGCCGTGCAGGCATGGATGGCTCCACTGATTAGGTGCCTTGATCCTGGAGAAGACGCACATGTAAGGTGAGGTGGTAGCCTTAGTCGGAGTGGGGGTAGGTGGGGGTGCAGTGTAGTCAGAAGAGGGGATGGAGGGAATTTGGGATGTGCAGGGCTGCAGCAGCCAGAGAAAGAGGTAACTTTCCCCAGCTCCAGGGCTGCGGCTGCCAGGGTCAGACGGCCCTCCTTCCCAGCCTAAGCTCTGTGACTGCTGTTGTGAGGAGATACCCCCCTCCCAACCCCAGCTTGGCAGCTGCTGCTGCTGGGGAGAGACGGCACATCCATAACATTAGAAAGGTAAGACTACTCGTGTTAGAATATGAGTTGTGTGCTTTTATTTGTAGAACAAAACCATGTTAATTATTATTAAGGGTTTTTTTATATAGTGCTTTTATCCAAAGTGCTTTACAATAGTTAGCTACCAGTACAAACAACATTTGGAAAGATAATTAAGTGGTCTGCAGAGACGCTCACCAATTTTCAAGTGGTCTGCAAAAAAAAAAAAAGTTGGAGAACCACTAGACAAGACCTTGCAACAACATAGCTTTTCAGCTGATAGATGGGACATAGGATTCACATTCATTTAGTTTCTTCTTGTTGCAGCTGACTTCCAACACTGAATGACACCCAGGAATATAAACTTTGATCAAGTGTTAGCTCTCAGCTAACAATTAAAGAAATAAGGAGGTATTTTATCATTGAGATGGATTGATCCACATGCTGATAAGAAGTAGCAACACACTTCTGGGGGCTCCATTTGTTTTTGATTATGGTATCATTGCTGTACGTAGATGCACAATGTGGTGCATCCATCCATATTACTTGGAGCCAACAGATCCAGTATGATATCTGCCTTCTGAGATGACTCTTACCTAGAAATATCAACATAGTTTCATTCAGAAATTTGATGCTGACCAATTGGCTAGGGAAAGGAACTAACTCAAGGGACAACAATATCATTAATAATTTCAAAAATTCATATTCTAGAGTGAAAGTGGGGCTAGGTAGCACCAAAGTCATATGGACAGATGACTTGTAGTAAATAAAATGCTAAAATCTTAAATTTCTGAGAAACCTCTCCTGCTGTTGGATGAGGCAATGTGCTGAAAATTCTTGAAAACAAAGTTGAAGTTAATCCCAGTTAATATGTGGTATCCTTAGCTAATTTGGACTAGATGGTTAGGCTGTTCAGCCACAAGTGATTAGATCAGTACTTCGCATTGACTTTGATCCTACAAAATGAGTTGCCATCAGTAAATTTCTCCTGGTCTTTTCTAGTGTAGCAGTTCTCAACCAGAGGCCTGGGGCCCTTGGGAGGTCACGGGCAGGTTTCCAGGGGTCTGCCAAAATAAACCAGAGATCAGGGCTGCCATTAGGCTTGCTGGGACCCAGGGCAGAAAGCCCAAGCCCTGCCACCCAGAGCTGAAGCCAAAGCCCTGTGGTGTAGGGGCCCCAGGCAATTACCCAGCTTGCTGCACCCTAATGCCAGCCCTGGCATGTAATCTACTGGATATGCAGAAAAACAGTTGTGGCACAGGTGGGCCATGGAATTTTTATAGCATGTTGGGCAGGGGGGCTCAGAAAGAAAAAGGTTGAGAGCTACTGCCTTAGTGCCTTCCAAATGTTATGACTGGTAATAATGTTTTCATGTGTTAATTAAGCTTCACAACATTCCTGTGAGGGAGGTAAGTAGCATTGTGTCTATTTGTACAGATGGGGAGTGAGGCTCTGAGACCTTAAGCATTTTGCCAAATATCACAAAGTGAGTCAGTGAGAGAGCTGGAAACAGAGCCCAGAAATCCTGACTCCAGTCCCATGCTCTAATTACTAGACAACTATTCCTCCCACCTTCTTTTTGCATTTGTGGCAACAAAGTAGTCTGTTCCTTTTCACCATCCTACTGTATCTGCTCCTGAATGTTGATAGATGTGGCTTAATGCCAGGAAGGCTGTCAGATTGTATGAATGAATCTTTAATTTTGAGATCACAGCTCACCACTAGACTGAGCATGTGCAAAATATATGGTTTAAATTACTGGCACTCATAGCCTTTAACATGTTTATGTGGTTGTCACTGACAAATATTTCAGTATTAAAAACTAAGAAGAGATAGACAGACTTCCATCAGAGACAAAGCTAACCTTGTAAACTTTGTCCACAATTCAACTTATTCTACCAAATGCCTGTGTAGGAATGTGAGTCCTCTATTGTCCTGACAAAATGCCCTTATCTTTTTTGTGTTGCCACCAAAGTGTGACAGACTGTGTACTATGAAGACTTG
Source organism: Chelonoidis abingdonii (assembly GCF_003597395.2). Lineage (NCBI taxonomy): Eukaryota > Metazoa > Chordata > Testudines > Testudinidae > Chelonoidis > Chelonoidis abingdonii. The sequence goes on from NC_133769.1 coordinate 335,637,604, forward strand.
GGATGGATCACAATCTATCTCCAGTCAATATCTTTGGTAAAATAAATTTTCCCTCTTATGACATGTTCCACAAGTGCTGCAGTCTTCATTAGCACAGCCATGTATATATGATGGATAACATATTGGGGGGGGAAAGTGAATTATGATGGAATTTATATTTCAAAGGTTTGCAGTCTGTTGCCTTTGTACCACTACTGGCCCCTGGAGAGCTGGTGGGTCACAGAATCTTGGGTCTTCTGTTTTCCAGCTGCCTGTGAGCTAATTAATTGTAAATAAGGATTTAGAGGCCTGTAAAAGCAGATGGAATGCAGGAGAATCCAAACACCCCTCAAATTCTTCACTTGGTTTGCCTATGTAACGTCTTCCTGTTACTGTTACATTTGTTTTCCATCCTTCATCCTGGTTTGCTAGTGTTTGCTATACCTACTATTTGCATCATGGCTTCACTTAAATTGAAAACTCTTCAGGGCAGAGATTCTCACTATAAGAGAAATTCTCCACTGTGGCCAAGATCCATTGGTACAGCAGAGCTGGGAGCCACTAGAGAGCCAGTTATAACAAACTGTTCTCTGCTCAGTTTGGCCCTAGCACAAATTAGAGCAGCTTGGGGGCTGTTCTAACCTATAACATCTGGCAATGGCCTAAATGGACTGTGTATTAGCTGAGAATAGCTGGAGGTCAGCACTGCTCCAGCAACATACTCTGTGCTGGGGCCTGGAGGCAGGGATAATGTAGGAGCTGGCTATAGTGGCTTTATGCCAACTGAGAGCTTGCTCCCATTAGGGGAATTCTCATCTGGTCACATATGAACAGATTTGTCTCCTTTGCATTGCTGGAATGGGGTAGAAACCCTGTTCATCTAGTGCTTAGCTTAATGAAGCCCCAAGCGTAATGGATGCCTCTGGATAGTACTTGAATTCTTCTAATGAAAAATGAATAATAAAAAAATGGAAACTTAGTAACTTTTAAAAAACAGATTGATTTTAAAGGAGCTCTTTTGAAAGACACATTAATTTGACCATTGATACATTTGACAGCTGCTAACAATTGGCACAGCACTATGGTGCTTTTCTGATCTTCTGCGGTCAATATGGTTTCCCTAATTCCTGTTCCAGGGTGTTTTCTGGCTGTACTTTCTTTTATAACTTTGGGAGCAAAATTGTCTCTTGGTTTCAAATAATTTGTGTTTTTGTAAGGTGAAAATGTCATTTTTTCTGTACAGCATGACCTAGTGCAGCAAAACTATTTATTTGAGCTTGTTTCCAGGGAGGTTTCTCTCTTACATGATTCTACTCCAGGATGTCTCTCTGGCGAATACAATGGAACAGTTACTACAACCCTCAAACAAGCAAAATGTCTATTGACTTCAATGGGAATTCTGTTTGGTCTAGCTACTAACCTCAAGACTCTATCATTTACTTTATTGGCTCTGACTGTGATTAATGTGACAGCAGTATTGTCAACTGTCACAATATTTGGTGTTTTTTGCTTAAAACTCCAGGTCTTGGAGTCATGTGATTATGACAGATGGTCAGCTTTGTCATTTTTCTAGTGCTAACAGTTTGTGAGAAAAGTTTGAAAGACTTATAAGTCTGAAGGCAAATAAACACTATTTTAAAAAAATATAATGCTTGGGCTAACAATACTGTGATAGCTGTGACCAAGCTTCCAAGTCCTCTGTAGTGCCGCACACCCTGAATGTATTTCCTTTCCTTTCTAATGTATTGAACCAATAAAACAGGCGATGGAGTCTGATGCCAGGTCTACACTGCGACTTTAAATCGGTTTAATGGCCGATATACC
>NC_133769.1:335639431-335659545 GCF_003597395.2 Chelonoidis abingdonii
TGTGTAGAGAAGATTTCACACGACAGTCGTTCATTAATATCGAGTTAACGGCTCCTAAATCGATTTCGAACTCCTCCCGACGAGAGGCGTAGCGCTAAATTCGAACTGATAACTCGGATTAGGGTTCTGTGGGACGGCAATCGACTTATTGGCCTCCTAGAGGTTATCCCACAGTGCACCACTGACGCCGCTCTGGTCCGCCAATCCGAACTCGTATGCGGGAGTGCCGGTACAGGAAAAGCCCCGAGACCTTTAGATGACATTTCCTGCTTTCACGGTCCAGCTCTGATCAGCATGGGTGCGTGCAGTTCAAATGCCCAAGAGCTCCTGCATTGAACCTTACGGGGAATCCTAGATCTGATCGCTGTATGGTGAGACAAATCTGTTTTATCAGAGCTCCGTTAAGAACGGAAATGCCAAAGTGTCTTGAAAACTAACTCCGGATACACGCGGTGCGTGACACTGTAACGGAGCAGAAACTCAACGGATGCTTCTGGAGGGGGAGGGAGGGAGGGTAATGAGGACTACAGGCTACGCTCCACAGCAGTCTCTGAAACTATTTGCATTCTTGGCTGGCGCCCAATGTCTGTAGCTTAAGTCCCGGTGTCTTGCTTGGTTTACGGACAGCTCGTCGTCTCTGTTCCCCCCCCCCAGACGTGACATTAAGTAAATAATAATTACCTTGAGTACTGTAAATGTCCCCTCTGTGTACTGAATTGCTGCTGGCAGAGGTACGCGAAGGGTAGTTGACAATGAGTCATGATCCGTTTGTGATCTCAGGGTCCATGATGCTTGTCTATGGCGTTGCTCAATGCACTCCGGGAAAAAGGCCACAACGGGTTGTCTGCTGCTCCAAGGAGGGGTGGGCATGTACCAGCACCACACCGGGCAATGTTGTCTGGCCCATCAGGCACTGTGCTCTCAACCCGGAGTTGAACTATGGGATAGCTGAGGAACAGCTACCCACAGTGCACCGCTCCTGAAATCGATGGTAGCTTTGGACCATGGACGCAAACAATCGATTTCGTGATCCCACTGTGGACACGCTAAACCGATTTTATTAGATCTGTTTTGTAATATCGGTTTAAGCTGATTCGAAATAATTGTGCAGTGTAGACGTACCCTGAGCCTTAGCTGTACATAGGTCAATAGGCAAAAGTGGCTTTAAGCAGCCACCTTTCTGTCTCATCCAATCCTTGGGCCACTCTGGAATGCTGCTCATTCTGTTAGTCAGAAATAGCCCCTTCATGCTCCCATCCTCTCGTTAGCCGCCCTGGCGTGTGCCCTGTCTGTGTATGTAGGGGCGGTGGGGATGGGGGAAGGGGAGAGGAAGAGTGGATGGCATAAATTCTACCAAAAAAGAATCCAAACCTGTCCTTTTAGGACCATGGAAAAAGGAAGGGACTTAACCAAGGGTGAGTACCTACCCCACTGTTTCATCACTTAAAAGGGAAGTGTACAGGCAGCTGTGTCAGATTAATAGCCTCACTCCATGCATATTGGAACTTTTAAACATTTTAAGTTGGACATTAAAGAAACACTTTCAATGGTAGGAATGTATCAAAATTTGCAAGAAGCAACTCAACAAAGGCACTCCTTTTTGTGCAAACCAATGTGTCTACAATGCTTAAAACATACACAGAAAAATAGGGTGCCAAAAAGTGTATCCAAGAGTTTTTATTACCTTAATTACAGGTTTAGGAAGGTATTGTCTGTATTTTTGGTGTTTTGGAGTAAATTTTCAAGATGATGTGTGGGAAGTAATCCTGGAAATGAATAAGACTTTTACATATATCTATCATGCAAGATGTTCTAAAAATATGCTTCATTGTGGTTCACTGTTCAGAAATATTACTCTTTTCAGGTCTATTTTTATGAACAGTTTAAATGATTTATAATGGTTTCTTTTTAAAAAAACCCTATTCTCTATTACTATCATACATCTTGTGGTGGAGGATAATTTATCTGAAACTTTCAATTTATTATTTTAATGTGTCAGTCTATAGAAAACTCAGAACAGCTTTTTAGAAATAACAGAGCAAGGCTTAAAATAGTGCCAAATAGGATCAGTGCATGAATCCCTTCACATGTTGATGAGGAGAGCATGATGTGCTAGGGTTTCTTTGTCCCTCCTGGTGACATAGCCAAAGAACATGCAATGCTGCTTTTGAATGTAGTGAGCAATTGGAAAAAGACCAGATCTTTGCAAGAATGTGACATTTTGCACAATGTGACATTTTGCACAAAGTCAAACAACTTTATGCTCAGGATTTGGCGCTGACAGTGCATATGGAATTTCCTCTAGCTGCTCCAAGTCTGCCTGAAAGAGGCCTCAGGTTTCTGACCTGTATAACAATACATGCAGTACACAGGTTTGATAGATCCTGGGCTTTGTCTCAGAACAGAGACATTTTTGTATCCATAGCTGAGATGTGGACTTCATGCAGGAGAGGGTGAGACCTATTCATTGGAGGATATCTCATTTGCTGTGACAGTTTGAACTCTGCTTGCAGCCTAGGTAGATGAAGGCTTCAGCACTCTTCCTCATGTTCAACCCAACCTGTAACAGATGTTCTGGTGGCCCAGCTCCTGGATTCTGGATCTTGGTCTTCTGCAATGAGAGGTTCAATTCCATGGTGTGGATGGTCTCTTGGAAACCTTGAGGGGCAGGGCAGAAATTCTCTAGTTTCTCCAAAAGCAAAGCCACATCATTGGTATAGTCTTGGTCGGTGAACAGTTCTTAACCAACCTTGATTCTGATGTCTGGCATGGTAAGCCCTAATATCCAGTTAATAGCCCACCAGAATAGTGCCAGAGTGAGAATATATTCCTGTTGCACATCTGAGTTTGTGTAGAAATGTGGCGAAAGCTATGAACCAATATGCACTCTCACAACAGTACCAGTGTGAAGATGGCATGCCAGATATAGCAGAACATCTGGAACGACAACTCTTTTCATTGCAAACCAAAGCACTGACCTGTCAACGAATTCCAAAGCCGCTTTGATGTTGATATATGCCACATGAAGCAGGCAGTTAATTCTCAGTGCAGCTCAGCCACAAGCCAGAGGCTAAGCATGGTGTCTGTTGTTGACCGCCAGGTAGTGAAACCTCATTGCTGTGAATGATGATGTCTGTTAAGGCAAAACTGCGTCCTATCAAACTAAATATGAACAAAGACCTTTCCTGGGACTATTAGCAATGAGATCAGTCTATAGCTGTGACACTTTGTGTGAGATCCTTTACCCTTGTACAGGGACACTATGATGCCATCTTTCCATTCTGCTGGTACTCTGCCTGATACCCACTCTCTTAAAAACAGTCCATGCAGGCCAGTGCTCACTGGTTTCAAGGCACCTTTCAACAGCTCAGGTGGAATACCATCAGGTCCAGCAACAAGTCCATTCTGTAACTTTTGGATGGCTTTTCATACTTCCTTGAGTGTCAGAGTATCAATGTGTCTCCCTGGATCTGTGGCTGTACAGTTTGCCAGGTCATATAGCTCTGGACAGTCATCTGCATGCTTTCATAATGTATTTTCCATCTGTCCAGGACCACGTCTATTGATGAGCAAGGAGAGCCATCTGGTTTCATGATGGGAATGCTATTAGGCTGTTTATGGCTGCCTGCCAGGTCTGTGAGAGCAGGATTCAGATTGTTGTGCTTTAGGCTGTCCTCTGCTTTATCATCCAGGGAGTTGATGTAGATCTCACAGTCACGTTTTGCCATGATCTAGAAATTACCTTTCAACTATTTACATTCTTGGACATTTCCCTGCTTGTGTGCTTCTGCCATTATTGCTATAAAGTCCTCAGAAAGCCACGGTCTGAAGCCAATTGTTTCAGTGGTAGCCTGTGATATAATGTTACATTTACCACTCCAGGTGATCTCCACGTTGTCCAAGGAGGTACCAAGATTACCTGTGTGATCTTTGATGACTTGTGTGTATTTCATGGCTTCAAGAAGATCCTCAGAAAGAGACTGGACATGGTATTGTTGGTGGACATCTAATTTGCCTGGGGTCCAAGACACAGCCAAAGAAAATATGACATGGCCAACCTCATCTCAGACCTTGAGAGATTGATACTTCTGAATCTCAATGAGAAACTTCAAATAGAGTGTACTGTATTTTTTTCCTAATAGTTTCTTGGGACATGGGGCAGTGACACTGCCAGACCAGGTGCCAACTTTTGCCAACTCTTTAGGCTTCAGCCAATCATTGACAATTTCATTGCTGGAAACCAGTCCAGCTCACCTGTTTGTTAATATGGTTACAATGAGTATTTGTGTTTAAACTTTATGAAGTTATTGTAAGTTGCTACATATATTAATCCTACCTATAAAGTCTGTATCCCATGCTATAAGGTAATAGTAAATTTTTTGATTGATCAGTGGTGCTGGAACATATTTTTAATAGTGGGGGTGCTGAAAACCAGCCTCCTTACTTCTGTCCACACCCCCACACCCAGAGCTGAGCCAGGAGCAAAGCCCTGGGCATGCAGGGCTGGCTGCTGGGTGCCCAGGGGTGCTGCAGCACCCCCCATGCCCCTAGTTCTCATGCTTATGTGCTTTATAAGTGTAACATATGTTTGTTCTGAATTATGTAACTCACCAAATAAGAACAAACTTTACCTTGTGCAAAATGGTAAATCCCCATGAAAAGTATTACCTCTTGCCCATCAGGAAGGACTGTCAAAACTAAATGGGCCATTGTGGGACATCAAAATACAAAGACCTTGCTAATTGCCCCTGCACATCCATGAGGAGGCTACATGCAAAAGGCCTTGTCCCATTAGCTTGTATTCTGGAAGAAGGAAATAAAGATAGTGGGCAAGAAAATTTTTCACCTCTTTGGCTGTTTGGGCTCTCACAAGGTTCTAACTACCAAATAGAAGCAGAGATCCCCAGGATCAACCTGGCTTAGTCCTAAAAGACATTCAGCGCTAACAGATTGCTACAACTCTTTTGAAACCATAGACTGTAACTCATTTGTGTATATAATTTTGCATTCTTTAACCTGTAAATAACTCTCTCATTTCTTTTTGCAACTTAATAAATCCTTATTTAGTATACTATAGGATTGGCTACAAGCATGTTTGTGGTGAGAGCTGAGGTACAGATTGACTTCGGATAAGTGAACGGTCTCTTAGCACTGGAAGTAACCTGACTGTTTTGTGATCTTTGGTGGATAGCAACCACCTATCACTAAGTCTAACTTGCCTGGGTGTCAAGATAGACTGGAATGCCCCAGTGGGACTGCCTGTGACTGCATGGTAATACTTGTAGTGTTTTAGGAGTTCACATCTCATTACAGTGCATACGAGAAGTTTGGGATGTCTGACCTACATTTTGTGAATCTACCATTGAGCTGGGTACTCACCATCATGAACGACTCTAGACAGCATGACAGGGAGCTACTAGCAATGATTCTGAGATGCATGTGTAACACAGGACAATGGCATGTGCCTGCGCTTTTCTTGTGTATATCAAACTGAAAATAAACATCATGACTTAACTTTAGTTTTGTCCTTTTTTGTCTCTTGGATTGTCACAACTGTTTGCTCACCTAGAAGTGTTGTGTTCAGATTCTGCCGTGTTGCAGCTGTAGGCCCATCTCCCAGCAACCATCTGAAACAGATGATGTAGCTTTTCACCTTCCTGCTAGCTTTGCCCCTAGTAGATATGAGTCTGAATCAGAGCCTCAAATGTGAGCCCTTCTCCCCTACAAACTTCAGGGGGCAGTGCAGGTTGGAGTCATGGATCTAACCATGTCCCTACTGTCATGAGATCTGACCCAGATCCAAAGTGGATTTGACAAGATGTGCACCTTGAAGGTTGGAACTCTTACGGTAATGATTGATGCTGCAAGATGCCTGTTGTGATAGGGTGTTCACCCCACACTTGCCCTGAAAGGGTTAATAAAGGCAAAGAAAGAGGTTAGTTAACCCAATGGGCCACAGCTGAGGGCAATCAGGTGGCCAAGTAATCCCCTGAATGAGTAAGGGAGTCCAACTGTGGAGAAATGAGCTGGACTGGACTTATAAAGGAAAGGGCAGACACTCCCTGGGAAGTGGGAGGAGTGTTTGGAGACTACAGAGTGTGTGGGATGCAATCACTCCCTGGGAAGAGGGAGAAGGATCTGAGCAACTTCTCGATGCTGGGAGTAGCAGCGTGTTCTGGAAGCTCAGGCAAGTCCTCAGGGCAGCAGCCGTCCTCCTCAACATCCCGCTCCAGCAGCGGGGGAGAAGCGTCTGCCTCCCTCAGCAGCCTTCTGAGCTGCAGGGCCCACCTTTTATACTTCTGCTTCCTGTCTTGCCCCTCAGCTTCTGGCTCTAAAACCCAAGGGGTTGGTCGTGGTTCTGCCAGGTCTATCTCTGAGGGAGGCCACACCTTCTCACTACACTTGGGATCACACTATCATTTATTTACAAATCTTTCATATAGTAATCTACAAATATTACTACTGCTACTTGATATGGCCTTAATGTAAAAGTGATTGGAAAATATATATGATGATCAGAATATACTAGGTGCCTGTGTGTTTCTGAATGATATTTCAGGTGCTGGTTTTGAAATAAAGTCCTAAATGGCTTGGCATTTGCCTACTTGAAAGACAGTTTCTCTCCTCGAGTACTATCGCTACAGCTGTAGTCAGAGGTGCACAAACTGGACAACCATTGATTTTAAGACAGACAGAGCTGGGGGTAGCATGTTCTCAATGTCCCTTGATTATGAAACAAACTTTTGCCTTTGGTCCAAAATAGTCAATGATCATTGATCTTCAGGACATGCTCAAGGACTGTCCTTTGCTTATGTGGCTGATGGGATGGAAGTTGGAGAGGAAAGTACTGCCTATTGGGTTGTGTCGGGGATAGTGTTGCTGGAGTTTTTCCTGGGGTCTTGCTGCTGGTTCTCTTTTTGTTGTATTGTTTCTTTAGATAATGTCAGAGAGGCCCAGAGTGGCAGAGAGGTGCCTTTAATGTGTTTATAAATTGTTTTGTTTTGCTCTTTACAGAGCAAAACAATATGAGGAAACAACAGGGATGCAGTTGGGTCCCAGATAACCATGGTTACTGAACAACTGAAAATACTCAAACTTGCAAGGCCTAATAACTTATATACTTCTGTTCTGAATGGTTTATAGCATCTTCTAAAACAGAACACAGTGAGCTCTAATAGAGGGCTCACATGATATTTAAAAGGATACTACCCTCTTCTTATACACTACATAAATCACAACCAGTAATAATACCAAGTACTTTTCAAAGGAGATAAATATCTTTATAATGCACTGACGAAACTACCAGGCCCATAGCCTGAGCATCATCTTTGATGCCTCCCTCTCTAGCTCCATCATCTAGGCCTTTTCCAAGACCTACCACTTTTTTCACTAGAGCATTTCCAAGATCTGACCTTTTTCTCGGTTCATACGTATTGGACATGTGTTTTCTATACAGAAACAATGCTAATCAAAACAACTGTTCCCTTTAAGGTGATATTGTGCCTATAGGGCTAAATGAGGAGCACTTGAGATGCTGAGTGCTCCTCATCAATGGGAGTCAAAGGCACGCAGTATATCACAGGACTACTCCACAGCTTGTGAGATCCAGGCATTTAGTAGAGTACCAGCCCATGTTTCTGGACCTGTGGGAAGCATTTCATTCATGGAACTCAAGTGGAGCACACTGTAGTCTAGGGTCTATTCCTGCTGCTAGTTCCAGCCTCAGTGTTTGTGCTCCAGGGAATGCAAGGACCAGCGTGGGGAGGAGAGGTCTTCACATAGATGTTTTCATTTTTCTCTTGAGGAAGGCCAGATCATTTTTTGGAAAATCCCATTGCTTTCATTTCATTTATGCTAGGCCATTCATTTTCATTTACGCGAGTTGATTAACACATTTGTATATAAGAGGCATATTGATTTCTGACTTGAGTTGTGAATAAATCATTGCAGGAGTGAATGTGCATTGCTGCACATCTACAGCAACAGCTAAGAAAGGACAACAACCTGGGCAGAGGTGAACCATATGACTTCCTGAATATGCTTGACTCGGGTACCTGCTTATACAGTGCTAGGTGTCCCCTTCACTCCCCTCCCCCTGCCAAAAAAAGAGTGTGGGACTAATTATTTAAAGAAAGAACAGGGGTACTTGTGGCACCTTAGAGACTAACAAATTTATTTGAGCATAAATTTGGTAGTCGCTAAGGTGCCACAAGTACTCCTGTTCTTTTTGCGGATACAGACTAACATAGCTGCTACTCTGAAATCTGGAAGTCAGCAGAGTTTCCCTGTACTTAACTTTAAATTTGCTGTATACACAGTAAAAATAATTGAAATAATGGCAATTGCTACACCTGTGCAAATAAAACCAATATAAAATGATTTATAAAAATCTATGAGCGCAATGCATTTCTGGAAACATCTGTAAAGCACAAGAGGAAGAGCTCCCTTCATGTGGATTTTAAATCAACAAAGGCATTGGGTGTGGTTTCAGTTTTCACAGATGAAAGGCAGTAGTCATTTATATTTATACATAAACATTCACACTGTGGGGGAAGCCAACCTGCATCACTCCCAGTGGCAACTGTTCCAATTAAAATAAACTCTTGTTAAAAGTTCTATCCTGGGAGGTGCTGAGTCCTCCACTGCCACTACACTGACGGCCCTAAGAGCAACACACCTTACATGTGCTCTAAAATGTTGTCTAACTAGCAAGCATATTCACTACTTCAAAGGACTATGTAGTTCAATGAATTGCTCACTGATCACCCATGAAATAAATCTACAGGTCGTAAAGTGTAGATACTACGGGCGACCACCCGCAACCCCCGCTACATTCCAGAAAAGGAAGTAAATTGGAGGGGAAGACAAATTTTTGGCAGCATGGCTTACTAAGCAACCTTATTGTTATAACCCTTGTCTGTTCCACCCTGACCCCCCCACCCCCAGTTTTTGTTTGTTTACAACCTTCCTGTCTGTATCTAGATTTGAAGCTCTCCAAGGCAGAGACCATGTCTTATCATCTTCCTGTAACGTGCCAAATGAATTCTAGGGTAATGAGAAATAATAACAACGCAGGGCTGGACTGTACCCTTTATATAATGGAACTCACGGGAAGGCTAGTAAATGACAAAGTTCTGCTTGTAGAGTTTCTTCCATATTTTTCTTTTAGGTCAGGGGGAAGAGTTTGCCCCCTGCCTCTTCTCTTCCTGCCCAGTGGAATGAGCTGTGGATCTGCCCTCAATCCCCACAAACCCTGGGATCCTCAGGAGGCCCTGTGTCTCTGTACCAGCTCAGGAGCTCTGCTCTTTCTTCTCCCCTCCCAGTAGCACTGTCCCAATGGTTATGACTGCCCTTGGGGGCTCCCTTGAAAGAGGATTCCATATTCTAGTTTATAGAAGTTCTTGCATACTACAGCGATGAGCACAGGACAAGTGCCTTCCAGTTATGCATTCAGCAACATGACTAACATCTCTCACAGATGTTTGTTCTCTCATCCTTTCCCTGGGGGTGAGGTACGTGCAGTGGAGTGTTTTTTGTTTTGGCATTTTGAAAATAATAAACCCACGTTCTTATATGGTTGTTTGAGAAGGCCTTGCACTTAGAGTGGCAGGTCGTGAGTACTTTGCTTCTATACGAGTTCATTCTGCAATCTTGGGCTGGCCCCCAAGAAAGCTGTCTTCCGCACAGATAAGCATTATTGTTATTTGTTTGTAATATAATAGTGTGTAGGAGCCCCAGTCATGGACCAAGACCCTATTGTGCTAGCTGTTGTAGACACAACAAAAAGGCAGTCCCTGCCCTAAAGAGCTCTCAGTCTCAGAATAAGACAAGCAACAACAGATGGATAAGGACAGACAGGAGAGTACAACGAAACAATGAGACAATATTGCACAGGGTAGCGGAAGAGCTATAATACAAAAGCAAAGTGAACAATATGATGGTGGCAACATCATGTTCCTTTTTTAGCGAGGTGAGTTTACTTAGGAGGGGATTAGCTCAATGAAGGGAAAGGGGATGAGGAGGATAGGTCGGGGAGGAAGGGTAGCTGTGGAGTGAAGCTCAGATGAAGAGACAGTGAAGGAAGGGGAATTCCATTGTGCCAGAAGTGAAATTCATAGATTACAAGCCCAGCAAGGACCACTGGGATCATCTAGTCCAGGGGTTCTCAAACTTCATTGCCCCCCCCTTCTGACAGTAAAGTTACTACATGACCCTGGGGGCGGGGGATGGAGCCCGAGTCCTGCCGCTCTGGGTTGGGGGGGAAAGAGGCCACAGACCAAGCTCCATTGCCCCAGGTGTGTGTGGAGCTCAGGCTTCATGTTCAGCCCTTGGTCCCAGCAAGTCTTATGCTGGTCCCGATGACCCCATTAAAATGGGATTGTGACCTACTTTGGGGTCCCGACCTACAGTCTGAGAATCACTGATCTAGTCTGACCTCCTATGTAACAGTGCTCATAAGATTCTCTTCCCCCCGACCCCCGAAAAAATCGTGTGAACAAAGAGCCTGCATGGTGAAAAGTAGATTTATAATTTTTTTTATTTAAATAAACATAGGCCCTGAAATTGTTGACCATGGTCTTTATCCCAGAACTTTAGTCAGTATTGACGCAATATTCTATGGGAAAGCACTGTAGGGAGTGAAGGACAGGTCTGATGATTTCATGGTAGCCTGTGTTGCTGAGAAGATACATAGCAGCTTTCTGTACCAGCTGATGTTTTGCAAATGCTCAAGACTTCACTTCCAAATATATTGCATTGCTGTAGTCCAGATGAGAGGTGACAAAGGCATGAGTGATAGAGGCCAGGTTATCGTCTTCCACAATGGGATGGAGTCTTCTAGCATGCCAGAGATGGTAGAAAGCATTATTCACGGATGGTGCTATGTGAGAGCTTAGCATCAGTGAGGAATGCAGGAGCACTCCTAAGCTACAGACAGAATTGACCAATTGTGGGTGTGTACGTGCAACCAGCAGAGATTGCTCTCTGGTTGCAAACTCTTCAAAAGGGTTTTCCTCTACCCAACTTCATCACCTCTCTCTTTTTGCTTGGGTTCAGTTTTTCAGCTGTTCTTCATCCATGCACTGACTCTCTCAAAGCACTGGTCCATCTTGGTGGTAGTGGTGTGGTCATGTGTGGCGAAGGATAAGATGAGCTGTGTGTCCTCTGTATATTACCTGCACTTGAGTCCCTGTCATCTCACCAGTTTACCTAGCAGTTGCAAGTAAATTTTGAAAAGGTCCAGAAGAGAGAAATTATCCTTCTTAGACTCCCTCTAGTGAGGGTCTAGGGGCAGAGGTGCAGTTTCCCATCACTACTGATTTGCTGCATCCCTCTGGGAAGGACTCGGACCATTTTAGTGCATTTCCCTGGAGCCATGTGCTCTCTCTCTCAGGCAAGACAGCTGTACCTCATAGTCAACAGTGTTGAATGCTGAATACAAGGCCAGGAGGATGAGAATGGATGTCTGTCTTTTATCCATTGACAGCAGGAGGTCATCCTTCAGTTCCACTAATGCATTTGCAGTTCAGTGTCCTGGCCTGAATCACACTGTGCACAGTCTAGGATATTAGTTTCAATTAGATGAGACAGAAGTTGGCATTTGGCTAGTTTCTCTATGATCTTACTCAGGAATGGGAGATTTGATACTTGGTGGTAGTTAGCTAGAACTGATGTATCCAGGGTGGGATTCTTCAGTGTTGATGGGGCTGTTGTGTGTTTGAAAGAGGAAGAGAAGATTCCTTCTTTTAATGATGGGTTGGCTGTTTCAGTCAGAGGTGGCACCAATTGTTCATGACTCTCTTTCATGAGCCAGGAATGGCCTGGGTGAGATTTACAAGTCTCATGTCAGAACTCCTTTAGGGCAGTGACTCTCAAACTTATTTGATTATGTCCCCCTTCTTTGTGTCTGTAGTCCTTCCCTCCTCCCCTGCTCCTGCCACACAGTTACATATTTAGCGTCTCTGCTCACGCACCCCCAGAATACATTTTTCAACCCTCCCCGCCCAGTTTGAGAACCTCTGTGTTAGCATGTCCAAACTCCTAGATGAGTGAATGCAGGCAAGCTATCGGATGGTAGTGGGAGTGGATCTGTGTTGTTTGAGAAGGCTTCCTGAATGTGTGTGAAGTAGGATGATAATTCTCTGCACTGCTTGGTTCTGATGAAGATTTTAGGCATTCAGGATTGATGAAGCAGTTTACTACCCTGGATAGCTCTTTTGGGTGGGATTTGGCAACTTCAGTGGAGGCTGAAAGGAAGGTTCCCTTCATCAGTAGTACAGCATATGCTTGGAGGAATTAGTTATGTTTAATTCTCTTTGTGTCAGCCTTTGTTTTCCTCCAACGGTGCTCAGATTTCTGCCTCCTCTCTTCCTCTGGCACAGGGTGTCAAAAAAACAAGGAGATCCATGTGGGTGACAGGGAGGAAGGGGTCAGTTGGGGGCTAATGTGTCAATGGTTGAGGCTGGTGCACAATGGTGATCCACCAAGTCTTTGATTCCTCATTCTGTGGGTGGTTTTGTTGTCCTTCAACATGCTTTGGCATTTGTTGGAGTCCATCAGTCTTCATGATCAAATCAGAATCATGGGCCTTTCTTGGTGCATGGGAGTTAGAAGGTCTCTGACCACTGCCTTAGTAAGATGATAGTCTGTTCAAGACTGTGTCAAGATTTGTGATGTCCTTGATACTGATATCTCAACTGATGATCAGGGGTGTGACTGTCTGTTTGGGTTGGATCAGAGATGACTTATGAAAGTCCTAGGGAATCAAGTGAGGAGATGATGACTTTTCCAGTTTGTGCATTGAGCTCTTGTCATCCTGGGAGATTTCAACCTGCATATCAACAAGGCTGGGATATTTCACCACCACTGCTGACATGGTATCAGTGAGGTCTTTTATGAATCTTTTACCCTACGGTGGTCCATAAATGAGCATAAAACCTGTTATCTTTGGCTCTGGTTTCTGCTGTCAGGTGAATGCATTTGAATTAATTTCTCTTTCCTGAGGCATCTCTTTTGGCTTTGATGTTTTAGAAAATGAATGCAGTTGCCGCTTCCCCTTGGCAGGTGCTTCATCACTCATGAGCTTGTGGGTTGATTGTTGATGGCAGATAATCAGCATCAATTTTAGTTCATACTGTCTTCTTCTGGCCTGTTCCTAGGAAATGTTCCTGTGCAGTGTATAGGTATTAGATGTCTGGAATCTGTTTTCTTATATCCACTTTGTTTCCTTGGACAGTTCTTCCTGTTTGGACTAGGTGAATTAGTGGATTGGGCCATGGGATGACTTGAGTGGAGGAATGGTTGTTTGAATTGTCATGCCATGAAAAAGGCAAGTCTGTTGTGTACCTCTTGGAACTGTAAACTGGTTGAGTCCTGGCCTGTTGCTGAGGGAATGAAACACCCTTTGAAAGGGTTTCAGCACTGCTACCTCAGTGCTCCCGGGAGCCCTGAAGGAATTCTGGGGGATAGTGTGCATTTTGCACCCAGGCCCAGAAGGAGCACTGGGGGAGAAAGTGCCTCATTAGGGTTCACAGGGATGATTTTTCTTTTTTTTTTTGCTCCATTGTTCTCTGGTGCATTGGCCCCACTTCATGGACTGGGTCTGTGAGCAGGGTTTGCTATTGTGCGAAGCCCTCATGTGGGCTGGACAAACAGAGGAATGGTGTAAAGAACAACATGGAGCATGGCATAAAGCCATAGTCTGGCTCCAGGTGTTCAAGACTGAGCTACAGATTTTGTTTTTGACACTTCAGAATGACGTCCTTGAGTTCTGTTTGGAGGCTCTTGGCACAAGTTGGATTTAGGTGTTGTAGTGGCATTGTATTAGCCCTCCATGCAGGGGGAAATGTCACCCTATTAGCACATTTTTATTACTGTACTGTGACAGGGTGTACCCAGCTCTGCACTGGCTTCAACTGGGGTTAATCCTATCCTGTGGGTCAAGGAGGTCATGCATCCTTGACTTTGCTGGGCATGCTCCAGCTGGAACCAAGATTTAAAAGGGAGCAACTTGGCTCAGTCTGGGCTTACTGCTGGAGGGAACAGAGGTGCACTGCAGGCTCCTGTAGAAGGACTGTTGACACTTCAGGATGTGGAGGCCAGACAGACAGTGATGACCCATGACCCCCAGGTTCCTTATGCCACAGAGGAAAGAGACTGTGGGAACCCCTAGACCACAAGCTGCAGAGGAATGGGTAGGAAGTGACCTAGGGGATCTTAATGGAGAATCGATCTTAGAACTGGAGATTAATTTCAACAGGCTGTCTGCCGAGCTGGTGGTGGGCAACCCTGCCATTGCCAGGTCTGTGGGCTGGTACCCAGTGAAGTAGGGAGAACCTGGGCCTGGGTCCCCCTACCAGGGCTGCTACCCACCCTGAGGCAGTGGTGCATCCCTCCAACTCTATTGACTCTGGCCACTAGGCTACACAGACCTGACAGAGGGTGCAGCTATATGGACATTGACCATTAAACCCAGCAGCCCTTACCAAGAGGGCAGCTTTATGGACTCTGGCCTTTAGGCCACAAAGCCCTGACTGGGAGGGTGACCCCATTGACTTTAGCTGTTGAGCCGACAGCCCAGCTCAGGAGGGCCATCTTGCTGACCCCAGAAATTAGGCCACACTGCCCTGAGATTAGGGGCAATCATTCAAGCTAAGCTGCGAAACCATAACACCTCCCCTCCAAAGGGTGACGGAGTATACCAGCCACGTGACATGTACATAAATATAATTTAAGTCAAACTTTTTACTGATTAGAGGAATTCTCTTGTTTCCCAAGCAAAATAGAGCTCTGGAATGGCGTCAGCCTTCTTGAAAATGTTTCATCTCATGTCAAAGTAACAGAAATGTGAATGAAAACGTTTAAAAAAGGCAATGTAGCCCCCAGTAAAGTGGATCCTATCCTTTTCCAGCACCACCAAAGGGTAAATTTTTCTTCCTGGGAGGAAGTTGGGAGTTGTGTGAGGGGGGCCCTGCTAATTACATTTTTGTTATAGTAATGTTGCTGCTGGTGTAATGTGATCTGTGAGCAATTGAGAAGTTTGTATATGTATTTTTAAGAGCTAAAGCGAGTTTATGGGATGGTCCCTTTTTATGTACTGTAGTCTAAGTTTGAATATAAAAGCGTGTTCCAATACCAATTGTCTTTGCAGTTGCATTTTTATTCAATAAGTTGTTCTAAATAAATTTCTATCCAAACATCCTTTCTGATTTTCACTTCTTCTACTGGCTTCCAACATCTGTGTATTATCAGAAAGAATGACATAAATGACTAAGACAGCATGACATGCTATATATTGTTCTTGATTCATCACAAGCATTGGAGGTGTGTGTGCGCACGTGCACACACACGCACCCCTTTGAATGCATTTGTATCCTGCCAGTTTTCCCACTTTCGTTTGCTGAATAGATTCTGATCAGAAAACATTTTGATTGAGATTATTTTCTCCCCAGTGAAATTGTGCAAGGGCTTTGTTAAATGCTGATGTATTCTTCTGTTCAAGGAAAGCTTTCAAAAATAGGGTCTAACATTTAAAAGGAAATATGATTCATCATAAGGTTATGTGCTAGAGGTTATAGGAAGATCCTTGTTCTCTTTAAATGCAACTGCTAATAGGTTTTGCAGTAATCTAAAACCAAAAGCATTGCAAACTTCTCCTATTGTGTTTACAGTAACTGACAAACCAGCTAAGATCATGTTTCTGTTATTACAGCACCTGTGCTCGTTGCAGAAAATAGTTATGATAACTGTCAGCCAGTGACTATTGCAGGAACTCGTGCACATGTTGCTTTTTGATTAAAGACTTAAGGTCAGATCCTTATCGGGTGTAACTTGGTGTTGCTCTGAACTCAATGGAACTTTGTCAAGTTACAGCAGCTAAGGATGTGGGGTGGAATTTTCAAAAGTGGCTAAGGGAGTTAGTTGCCCAGTTCCCACTGAAATTCTGGGGAAAAAAAAAAAAAAGATGGTCCAGTGGCTAGGGTGTTAACATAGGGCTTGAGAGATCCAGGTTCAGTTCTCTGTATTGCTGCAGATTGTGACATTGGACAAGTTGCTTTGTCCCAGATCCTCTGAAATCAGTGTAAATTAGGAATTTGTTGATCTGGGCCTTAGTTTCTGTGCCTCAGTAACTGATCAGTAAAATGGGTATAATAGAATGTCCCTCACAAGGGTGTTGTGAGGATAAATACATTAAGAAAAGGCTGGGGTGCTCAGATACTATGCTAATGGGGAGGCCATTTAAGTATCACAGATATCTAAAAATGTACTGATCAAAAACATCTCTCTTCCTATTGAAAAGTTACTGCATAAATAGTTCAGGCAAAAACCTAAAGAAGTGAAGACAAAAAGGCCAGCCACACCACAACTGTTTTCCCCTCTTTGTTTCCTGGACTGAGTGGGAAGAAGGAAAATTGTAAATGGCATCCTGCAGACCCAAACTTTGTTCTTAGTCTGCAGCCTTGAGATTCTTTTGGTCACCTGGAAGGTACTGCATGTCCAAATAGTCATAGTAGCCAAAAACTACATGCCTCCATATGTGACTGAACAGAAAGGTGCACCCTATCCTTCATGCACAAACCTGGCCATGGTGATCCATGCACTTGAGGTCTGCAGGCTTGATTGTGACAATTCCTTATGTCTCAATCAGCTAGAAATGCTAGTCTGTACAAAATACCACCCCCTGGTCTGTTTCAGTACATTGTTCTGCTCTCTGTACTGGCTTCCCATTGAATATAGTGTCCAGTTCAAGGACTCTATCTTGATAGTCAAAGCCCTTTACTGATGTGATGTTGCACCCCATATTCTTCATAGAGATATTATTATCATATGATTATGGCATAAGTATCAAAGAACTAGATAAATTCATGGAGGATAGGTCCATCAATGGCTATTAGCCAGGATGGGTAGGGATGGTGTCCCTAGCCTCTGTTTGCCAGAAGCTGGGTATGAGTGACAGAGAATGGATCACTTGATAATTACCTGTTCATTCCCTTGGTGGCACCTGGCATTGGCCACTGTCAGAAGACAGGATACTGGGCTAGATGGACCCTTGGTCTGACCCAGTATGGCCTTTCTTATGATTTATTTTATGCAAGATAGGTCATGTCAGATATTGAAAAGGTTATGATTCACTGAATATGATTATCCTATTTGTATTCATGTATAATTTTTGTATCTGAAGTTAGGAATATTGACTATGTATCTGTATTACAAATGTGTTTACATATGGGGAATGCCCACTAGACAAAAGGCTCTCAGTCTAGATGGCTGGCTGGGAAGGGCCTATGCAAGTTGTAGAGAGGGATAGCTCAGTGGTATGAGCGTTGGCCTACTAAACCCAGTGTTGTGAGTTCAATCCTTGAGGGGACCATTTAGGGAACTGGGGTAAAAAAATCTGTCTTGGGATTGGTCCTGCTTTGAGCAGGAGGTTGGACTAGATAAACTCCCAAGGTCCCTTTCAACCCTGATAGTCTATGGAAAAACCATTAGGGAGAACAACAGGACTTAGAAGCAGCTTATTTCCCACCTGGGGTGCCTTCCTGAGGACAGTACAGACAGTTTCCAAGTAATGGCTGCTGTGACACTACAGGGACATGTGACCAGGTCACCTGGTGCTGGACTCCTTCTTGGGATGTTGGTGTTTTTTCCACTGGCTGGTGTGGTAACCAAGCTTTGAAACAAAGGGTTCCCCTCATATGCGAAAGCCGTATAAGGCAGGGAAGTGACATCATCACTTTTAAATACTTGAGAGACACTAAGGGTACATCTACACAGCAACTAAAAACCTACAGAGGGGACGGGTCAGCTGACTTGGGCTTGCCAGGCTCAGATTGTGGGACTGTAAAATTGTTGTGTAGACATTCAGGCTCAGGCTGAAGCCTGATCTCTGGAACCCCACAAGTGGGAGAAGAGTCTATGTTGTATTATGCAGGGAGGAGTCCAGCCACACGTCCCAGATTTCCAGGGACCCCGGATAGTATCCATGGCATAGGGTACCTTTCCTCTGTAACTGGATGCAGCAATTCCTCTCTAAGACATCATCTCCAGGCTAATGTTTTAAATTTAGGACTATCCTTGAAAGCCATCTAGAAGCTCCAGCCAATGGAAAACAGCTCTCCACTTTCTGTGTGGTGCTGCCTGGCTTGAATATTACACCTATGCTGAGATCTGTGTAGGCACTGGCTGCTTCTTCACTTCTGGATGCAATTGAAATTATTGGTGACATCCATAGAATTACAGTTCTTGTATTTATCTAGTTAAGAGTCCTTGCTTAGGGGAACATTTTTTTTTTTGTTAGGGAGACATGTATCCTACTGGATAAGGCACCGGGCTAGGATTCAGGAGACCCATGGCTTATTACTCTCTCTACCACTGGCATGCTGGACTATCTTGGAAATTACTTCATCTCTCTGTGCCTTAGTTTCACCAGCTGTAAACTGGGACTACTGGTACTTACCTCCCTTGTAAAGCACTTTGAGGTCTATGTCTGAGAAGCATTGTATAGCCACCTCTTTGTGCATAGTTCTCAAGTGTGGGAGAATACCTCCTTTCTGAGGGCTTAGTGACCCACCTTAGGACCAATGAGCCCTGGGTTCTTTTGACTCATTTTATTCACCTGGTCATTAGATGGAGACACTAACAGACCACAGCTATGACCTCTAAAATCTTATAGATCGTAGTTTCAGGGAATCTTGGACCAACAGAGAGGGATAAATAACACTTTCCCTGGAATAAAAATAGGGGTAAAATTAAAGGAAAGGGAACAGACTAGAGAACGAAGGACATAAAATAAATGAGTAACCAATCAGTTGCACAAAAAAATAATTAAACACTCACTCCTTCAAAAGCCAACAGCCAAGTAAAAATAAAGAGGATGCCCCTCCAGAATCTTTTAACAGGACACAGCTCATTGGTGGAGTTGGAGCTTGAAGAAAGAGTGTGGTACCCTTTGTTGGGAAGCCCAGACAGTTCCCTGTTTGACAGATATCTCTGGCATCTCATTAAATATGTCCTTTATTAGTCACTATTTGCACTCTTCAAGTCTTAAAAACACAAGTACACTTTCATAATTACACAATAAAACAAGGTACACAATATCGCAACTGGGATCTCACTTTGTTCTTATATCTCACTGACTGACTGGTGACACTCTGCTCCTTATATAGCCGCGAGGGCATAGCTGACAACGTTCTAGGAGATTCAAGGAAAATTTAGTTCTCAAAGTCTGGAAGGTTCCATGAGATTCTACAAAGGTCCAGAACATCCTAGGAGGTTAGTGAAAAATGAATCCACATATGGAATACTCGAAACTTTTTACTTCAAACATTCTATTTTTTCCTTTTGTCATTAACAACAAAAACAGTACCCCAGGCCAGCATCCCAGGCAGGTTGCCTGCCCCTAAATCCAGCCCTGTATGGAGTATAAGGATGCTGTAAACTATCATTGTAAATAAACTGCACTGGGTATTTTATTAGCCAAAAGATCTCTATGTAGTTTGTGGACTTGAGCAGAGGCAGAAACAAGTGGGCCCTGCCACAAGCCCAAATGCAGTCTTGGATCTTCTGCAGCAGACAGCAATTCAAGACGGAGCTGGGTTCCCCTAGCTGCTGTAACCTGACTTCTTGCAGCCAGTTCTCTCTCTCCCCACAAACACAGTCCCTCGACCTTGGCTCAGTGCTTGTGTCATGGCTATTCGCACCGTATCAAAGATCTGGCTCAGTGGCTCTCAACCTTTCCAGACTACTGTACTCCTTTCAGGAGACTAATTTGTCCTGCACACCCCCAGATTTCACCTAGGGTGACCAGATGAGAGACGTGAAATATCGGGATGCGGCGGGGTTGCCGGTAGAGGAAAAAAAAAAAATCCAAGAGCTGGCGGCGGAGAGAAAACAAACAAACAAAAAAACACCAGCTCCATGCCCCTGGCACCCGCACCAGCTCGCCTCTGCTGTGCCTCCACCTCCCCTGAGCTGACTGTCGCATCCTCCTTCTCCCCCTCCCCCTCCAGTGCTTGCGCTGCCATACAGCTGATTAGCACAAGCCTGGGAGGGAGGGATGAGGAGAAGGAATGTGGCATGCTTGGGAAAGAGGTGGGGCCAGGACAGGGATTTGGGGA